>NC_056743.1:1231216536-1231304036 GCF_019279795.1 Protopterus annectens | reverse complement strand
TGTCCCTGTGGAGAAAATGGTTGAGACTCTGTACGCAGAGATGAAAGGGTTGGGGGCTAAAGATCTGAGGAGGTAGGTGGCATGTGGGCTGCTGAAGCAGACAAGGCTCTCTCCAAAACCTCAAAAGCTGACCTCCCCATGAGAGGGACAAGACTCCAGATCTGAGAGGGTGAGCTTCTGGATCCTAGTCCCTCCCTGCTCCAAGGAAAATCCTCCTGTGATAGAAGCCGCAGCCGAGCTAACTCAAGCCAAAGCCCCTATGCAGGGATGGCTCCGAAAACTTCAGAGTTGACTACAACATCTTGCAGCCAACTAAGCAGCTACAGCTCTGAGAGGTCTATGTCTTTGACTGGACCAAAGAACTCAGAATAAACAATTGATCTGATGATAGAGTTATCTTTGGATCCAAAGCAGACAGAGTCCGGGAGGGGACTCAGAGCCAAGAACTCTGAAGCTTTGAAAGAAGTTAGAGGAGGTTGTAAAGGAGGGGTCATTGATGTACTTTTGGATCCGAGGAGGTTGTAGGATCCAAAAGCTTGGGTCATTTAACTGATGGATCTGACAGAGAAGTTGGAGCTGACAGAAGCCTCTTCTTTGATTTTTCAGAAGTTTTTGATGAAGAAAAGGAAGGGCTAGATGATGTAGATTTGCCCTTTTTTGTTTATCAGAGGGGGAAGCTCCAGATAATGCCTCACTGAATGCTGATGGAAGAAGACCTTTTAGAATCAATTTATTTTTGCATTCGTCCATAGTTCTATGGTTCAACACATGGCATACAGAGCAATCTTCTTTGAGATGAAGGGCTCCCAAACAATAGACACACAAAATATGGCATTTTCCTCTGACACTTTCCATGCTTTTTGAAATCAGCTGGCACTTTTTCTTTTTCTGCCGTACTGAAGACAGAAAAAGTTAAGCAAAAAGGAACTAAGGATGGAAAGTTTTTTATTAAAGAGAAAAGGAATTAGAAAAGGGGGAAAATAACAGCAAGAAAGCAGTCGCTAGGTAAGGGATATAAGCTAAGGTAGAAAGATAACCAGAGAAAACATGAAAAAATATTTAAAAGAAAATGATGGTTTTAAATTTAATTAAATACACTTATATGTTCAACAGCAACTGGTCACCATGTCTAATGTGAATATCAGCAAACGACATCTGAGGAATCTAGGAAGGGTGCATTATGGGTAAGGCAAAAGCTCAAGTTTTTTGGTTACCATGAGCTATTGTAACGGCCGAGTCGATTCTGAGGGATTAGATCTGAACCCATAGGTTGAGGATAGAAAGAAAATTGACATCAAATCTTGTTTTTATGAAGCTTTGGCTCATTGGCCATTTTGTTTAGCAATAAAATATGGAATGAGTACTTTTAGGCTTAAGTTTTGAGTCTAAAATTGGCATGTTAGTTCGTACTTGCATTCCAGTCATAAGCTGCAAAGGACCTACCCCTGTAGTACTATATGTAGTAGACTGATATGCTGTGAGAGCTTTGTGAGCATTTCACTGTCTCAGTATCTTTTTGGCTGCATGTACGGCTTTCTCAGTGTCACCATTTAATTGCAGATAGTGAGGACTTGATGTAATATGGGTAAAACCAAAGTCAATAACAAGCTGTTGAAACTAACTTGAAATAAACTGTGTACCATTGTCTGTAATCAGTTCAGTAGGTAGATGATACCTTGAAAACTTTGTCTTGAACCTGGCTATGATCTGTTAGCTATTCGTGGTTGGAACAGAGATTATTTCTAGGTCATAAGGGTAATAATTTGCAACAGTGTGGTAGTTTTTGCCTTCCATCTCACACAAATCAGTTGCTATTTTTTGCCAAGGACCTAGTAGAAGGGGAGCTGATATTAAAGGTTCTCACTTCTGCACTGGTTTATGCACAATGTACAATTGACATGTTGACAATAGATTTACACTGTCTTGCTTGATGTTTGGTCACCACACTGACATTTTAGTTCTCACTCATCGTTTGGTGAGGTCTTAATGACCTTTGTGTATTGACAGCATTTCTGCTCACTGAGGTGAGGAGTAGTTTGCTTAATGTTGTCTAGTCTTTTAGCAGTCATAAGTCTAGTTGTCATTATGATTTGCACATGGATGGCAACGTCTTCTTCAGTACTGGATGAAGGTGGTCATGTAGAGGATTTCTGGAGTCATATCTACAACAACCAACTGCTTTCCAGAAACAGGGATTGCTCTCACATTGAATGTTCTCAGTCTCTTTCACAGACTTTGGTACCTCAGTGGCAGTCTGTCAAAATCTTAAGATTTGATCAATAGAATAAATGGTTTGTGGTCAGCATGGAGTGGGACATTTTTGAGCCTTTACACATATCTGGAAAATCTCTCACATGCCCACATACTTGGCAAGGAAGTCTTTTTCTGTCTGCAAATATCTCTGTTTAGCATCAGCTAGCATTCTAGAACAATAGGCAACAGGATTTTATTCTTGACTATTTGGAGTAATGCTGCACATTGTAGCTACTAGTAGCTACTAGATCCACACTCACTACTGTTAGTTTAGTGACATAGCATGGCAGCACTGGGGCTGTTTTTAGCATTTCTATGACTATGAGCTCATGCATGTCCCCATCACTGGGGTGCATCTTTTTTCAACAAATCTTTTAAAGGACTGAAGGCAGTTGACAAATATGGCATGAATTTACCAAAGACGTTATTCATGCTTAGGTCTTCTCTTAACTCAATCACACAAGATGTATTTTGTAACTCTGTTATTGCTCTGGCAGTGTTTACATCCCAAATTTTTAATAGTCTGAAGCACTGGTTCTAACCTTGAATCATGTGCCTTTTTATCTGCTCCGAATGCTGTTATCCATAACAACAGTAACACCATCTAGCCCACTGAGTAAATCACAGATTTTAAGCAGAAAGATTTCATGGGCTGAGCTTTATACCAAATGGCAGCCTTTTGAAATAGAACCGTCTGACTGGAGTAATGAATTCTTTTAGCTTTTGGCTTTCTCTGGGAATCTGCCAAAAACCACTGGAAGCATCAACACTTTTGCATTGATAAAATTTGTTTCTACATCTTCTAACACGGGTAAAATGTACCTTTCATGCACAAATTGCCTTTTTAAATCAAGTCATATTCTCAGAAGGGCATTGTTTTTAATAACTGATACTATCAAAGCACACAGTCTCTTTACACTTTCATTTATCTCTAGACTCTGCATTTATTTGCATTCAGCCTTTATTTTGGGCAGCATAGGAAATGGCACCCTCCTGGATATATGTCTTAACCTCTTAGTGCAAGAAATCTGGACAAATTCAGACAAAATGGAGGAACAAAGGCCCAAAAATAGGGAGATATTTTATATATTGTTCTTATAAACTTAGAAAGTTGCTAGAGTAACAGGGTTTGTTTTAACATTCATTTTCTGAAGGGTTTGAAGTATGAAATTCAAATGTATGTCATTATTTACTGACTTCAATCTTCAAATCATCTTAGTGATTTGCCAGAAACCCACAAATTTTATGAGGAATAGACCGAAATTATGAGCCAAAAATCTGGACATTCTACGAAAATCTGGACAGTTGAGAGGCATGCTCCTGGATGTGGTCAAGACATATGGAATGGAATTCGGTTTTAGCTTAATTTTAATTGGTTCCCAATTATGCAGGCCCACTTCACCAAAAATATCTACACTGATTTTGTTTATGCTTGCAAGTAAACCCATTTCACATGCCACAACTCTGCAGATGCTTCTAGAAACTTCTGTATGTAGCACATGATTTCATAATAACATTGGCCTCTGTATCAGTATTGAAACTCTCTTGAGTTACATGAAAATTAATTTTTAATTTTCCAGTCTACTTCTAGATCAGGTACAGAAGCAATTAAACACAGGAAAAACACTTTCTGAACATTATTTTCAGCCTTAGCACTGTTTCAGTGACCACCCCTTTAATTAATTTTGTTTTACAAACAGTAGCAAAATGGCCTAGTCTCTTAAATCTCTTATACCTTTTGCCACATACAATACACTGCTCTGACCCAGCATGATGAAGGTCACACCTTGTGCATTTGCCAAGCTTACACTCACGTGCTTCACTTACTTTGTCTAGAATCATGACTCTTGAACTTGTCATTAAATCTGCATTTTACTCCTCATACATCATTTGTCATATTTGTTAGCATTTTACCTTTTTACCAGTTCCATCCCAATTTTCAGCCATTTCATAGTCATCTTACAAAAGCTTCAACACATTCACCCTTGACTAGCACACATCTGTAGAAGGATTCCTTTCCATATTTCTTTTCAGCACAAAATGTTCATTGAATTTACAAATCACTGAATCATATGTGGTGCTGCGGTAGCGTTGTCACCTCACAGTTAGACGTTGCCCATTCGATTCTCAGTTAAAGCGTCTACTGTGTGATGACATGCGTGAATGGGCGTTCCTTCGTTGAAGGTTGTGCGTTAGGCCCGGCAAGCCAGCATGTAAAACTCTACTGCCAATCATTAGCGGACCGGAGTTCCGCTGTGGCGACCCCTAACCGGGAAAAGCCGAAAGACACACACACACACCAGTTCCATCCCAATTTTCAACCATTTCATAGTCATCTTACAAAAGCTTCAACACATTCACCCTTGACTAGCACACATCTGTAGAAGCATTCCTTTCCATATTTCTTTTCAGCACAAAATGTTCATTGAATTTACTAATCACTGAATCATACGTAACACTGTGTCCCTCTGAGAATGAAAAGGAACTATATGGCTGCTACCTCATATCCCATAGAGTATAATAAGGTATTTACCTGCATTTCATCTAAATCTTTAACTAATTTTGTTCCTTCATGGAATTGTGTGAACCTCTTTCACCAGACAGGCCAGCCAAAGGGTTTTGAGAAGTCAAACAACTTCAGTGTGACAAATATCATTAGTGTAAATATTGTTTTTTTCTGGGCTGAACAGTTTAATTTTAGCAAAACAATAAATATGTGGATAAAACAGCTTTTTTATAGTTAATATAATTGACTTTGAGCTAGACAGAATTACTTTTAGTGCAGTGACAAGATTTCTTAACTAGGATGGCAGTTGTTTTCGTTTTCCTTCATGAATTCTTGCACGCTAATAGTTACCCTGTAATATTCATTAGTGGTTTCAGAAATGTCAGGATACATGACTATTTTAATCAAACAGATAACTTGTAATCTATACAATGAGGCAGCTCAACTGAAACAATGTTAACACTTCAATCATCACAAAATATTGGCCCAAGGCTTGAAATGCAATGCATTAAGGTATACAGTCAGTCTTAAAGTGGCAATGACATATAAGCACCAATACCTGTAATACATTTTTACAATATATACAGTATAGCAGCCTTATTTCACTTATCATTATAGATGGTATTCAAGAGCATTTGCAATGACACAGTGTAAAGTACAGACTATTAAAAAAGTTATATAGTGCAGTCCAATAATATAATCTAAAATTTAAAAATGGCTTTTAGAAAAACTGTTTTATCAACCACTACAGCTATCTGAGCAGGCCTTAGTGCATGCCAGTGCATAATGCTATAAAGAATACTAGTTATTTCTTTAACAATGGGTACAGTGTGCTTCTATCAAAAAAGGAGGGGTGGGGTGGGCAAAAAATCCTACTAGTCCATTAGTATGCATGCCATGGATACAGGGCTGGCATTAGGCATATGTCGACTAAGCTGTCACCTAAGATGCTATAATTTCACAAGGCACTTTTTTAAGCATTGCTTATTTAACTTTTAATTGGCATTTTTTTTCACTCAGTCACTTAGCATACGTAGGAGCAGCTGTGTTTTATAGGTTCATAGGTGTGTACTAGGCTAATGGTCCTGGGGCCTTTACAAGCCTAGCCCATAGGATTATCCTGGCATCGTGCCACTCAGCCTTAGTTTCCTGTGCCTCTCTCGAGTATAGCCACTGGAGTTATCTCCGGGGTGAATTTTCTATTTCCCATCCACATCCACTTATCAAGATTTCTCTTGAAGAGGGCCAGTGAGGTGAAGTCTATTCCATATCATGGGCAGTCTCTGGGTTATGAATCTGTCCCTCCAGCACATTCTGTTGATTGCGGTAATGAGGTTGAGGTATCTGGAGCGTGTGGAGAGGAGGGATTGGGATTTCTTTATATGTAGCATTTCTAACAGAGATGGGTCAGACATGGCTTTGAACGTCAAGCAGAGATAGGCAATATGAGAGAGAGAATAGTTGGGAGTTTTTTGAGTCTGTCCATACAGGACAGGTGTTTAAGGCCTAGGATTCTCTTTGTGAGGTACTTTTGCGGCCTTTCCAGTTGTTGCAGGTGTCTAGTAAGGTGCATGCCAAATGGTGCATTGTACTCGATGATTGGCCTAATGAGGGAAGAGTAGAGGGAGAAAATGACCTATTTGTTCCTGGATGCAAAACCCTTAATAATGAGATGTGCCACATAAAAGGACTTTCTGACCACAGTGGCCGTGTGGTGGTTAAAAGACAGATTGCTGTCAACCTGTGTTCCCAGATCTCTTATAACACCTTCTGTGTTCAGTGGACTACCATTGATGTGGTAATTCATGGGAACTGGGTTTTTCCCAAAGGGGATGACGACACATTTTTGGGCATTGAGCTTAAGGCCATGGTTCTGACACCAGTCGTTTGTCTCAGTGAGGCCTTTCTGCAGGATGTCAACATCACTTGGGGAGTTAATAATGGCTCCCAACTTGCAATCATCTGTGAACTTTGTCAGCCAGAGTTCCTTCGTGTTGGCCTGGACTTCTGAAATGTAGACACCAAACAGGAGAGGACCCAGGACTGATCCCTGTGGGACTCCACTTGTGACTAGTCGGCAGTCTGACTTGGAGTCTGTTACTTTCACACTGTGGGTTCTGTCTGTGAGCCAGTTTGCAACCCACTTAGTGATATAGGGGTTGATGCCTAGCTTTGTGAGTTTTTCCTATTACTCCTGAGTGGAGAATGGTATCAAAGGCCTTGGCCAGATCATGGTAGTGTGTATGAACCACCTTGCCTCCCTCCACAGCTCTGGTGACTGACTTAAAGAAGTCCACCAAGTTGAGCAGGCATGATCTACCCTTCACTAAACCAAACTGTGTGGGATCAAGAGTTTGGAGATTCCCTATATCCTTGTTTATTGGGTCCATGATGATGCTTTGCATATCAGACTTGTCAGGCTAATGAGGTGATAGTTCCCAGGGTCTGTAGTCGCTCCTCCTTTGTGGAGAGGGATGACTATAGCAGTGCGCTATTCAGTAGGGACAAAGCCTGAAGTGAGGCAGTGATTGAACAGGGCACACAGGTGAGGTGCAAGTTCACTCTGTAGTTCATGTAGAACACAGCCAGGGATATTGTCAGGTTCCATAGAAGCTGTATTCTTGGCCTTGGCCAGCGCTCTTTTAAGCTGTGCAGCAGTAATACTGGGTGTCTGGCAATCTACTGGTATTGTGATTGGTCCTTTGGTGGGGGGAGATGGGTAAAGCTGGCACTGAATCTGTCGGCCAGTATATTGGCAATATCTGTTGGCTCGGTATAGGAGGTACCATTGTGCAGTAGGTCAGAGCAAATCTGGGTATTGCCATGGAGATTCTTTAAATAATTATAGAAGGCCTTGTAGTTGCCTTTACTATCTGCTGCAATTCTGTTTTCATAGCTAGCTTTAGAGGATTTGATGAGGGATCTCAACTTTTTGTTGAGGCTGATAAGGGAGTTTTTCCATTCTTGGAAATTCACCTTATTCCACATCAGTTTCCACGTTCTGTTGTAGGGTTTGTTTATGGCAGGGTACCACCAAATTGGCTTCCTTTTTTTGGAGGACAGCATTTGGTTCTATTGGGTATGGCGAGATCCATGCATTTGTGTATGTGTTCGTTCAGTGCATTGGTGTATAATTCAGCAGTCATGCAACTATTCTCCATTTGCATGGGTGCTATGAACTTAGCCACCTCTGTTCTTAGGAGCCCAAAGTTAGCTTTGGAGAAGCTTTTCATGGTGGTTACCTTTGCAGGGGGTGGGGTGGGAGGGCTGTGGATTTCCAAGGTGATAAGTTTGTGGTCAGATCTAATCAGGGAAGAGATGATTACTGGTGTAGAGCAACAGTCGCCCATGTTAGTAATGACAAGGTCAAGGATGTTGCTACCTCTAGTGGAGGTAAGAACAAGCTGATCCAGGGCATTGGAATTAATGAATTCCAGGAAACGTTGGGCAAGTGTATTGCTACATGAGTAGTTTTCCCAGTTAATGGAGGGGTAGTTGAAGTTGCCCAGTATGAGAGTGATAGGTTGGACCCTAATATTCTCCAGGGTGCTTAGGAACGTGGAGTGAGAGTCTTGGGACATGGTTGGGGACCTATAACAGGCTATGACCTGAATTGCGGTCTTTCCCAGTGTTAGCTGCACCTGAAGTATCTCTGATGCGTTATGTTGGGCTATCAATCTGGAGGTGTGCGCATCCTTATGAATATGGAAACACCACTGCCTTTGGAGCTTTGGTCTAACTTATGGGGCCAAAAGGTGTGGAATGAGTTATAGCCTGGCAGTGCAGGGGTGCTTTCTGCTGCCTTGAACCAGGTCTCTGCTACAGCACAAATGTCGATGTTCTCCATTTTAAGGAATGCTTTGAGTGAGTGCATTTTGAGATTTAGACTTCTAGTATTGAGCAGCTTGACCCTCAAGTTGCATTTGTTTGTAGCTGTTACAGTGGTAATTTGGTCTTTAGAACACCACCTAAAAATGGCACTATAGGGGTGGCAAGAGCCTTGGCCAGTATCCAGAAGTCCAGGGGTGGCAGATGCAGGCCATCTTTGGCAATGCATCGAGGTGTGTAAATCATGTCATCCCAAGCAGAAAGATACTGGATCCCCTTAGAATGACACCAGAAACTTAGCTAATTGTTGAAATCAATCATTTTCTGCTTGTACTGTGGTATTATTCTGGGTGATTGTAGGATGCTGCTCAGGGCTAGGGTCATACCCACCTGAGCTTCATAATCCCAGAGCTCCTCCATGTCTCTTTTCATCTAGTCCAGGGAGGTACATCTCAGGTCATTCACACCCACATGTACAATGACAGTCATATTTGTATCTGTTGTTGAGGGACCTGAGTGCGTGTGTTATGTGGCGGATACTGGCACCTGACAAGCAGCTGACTGTTACTTTCTCCTTATTCAGCCTAGTGAGTGGGACATCAGTTTGCCTCACTATCGAGTCACCTATGACTAGTGTGGTGGGCATGGTGTTTTACCTTAGGGGCTTTGGTTGAGTGGCACACTGTTTAGAAGAGTTATGTGTCTCATGATTAGTTTTATGTTGTGGGGGTCAAGTGCATTTCTGCCTTGGAGGTCTCTGCTGTTTGGGTAGAATTTTATTGAGAGCCACCATGAAGGTGGGTGTGTGGTTTGTGTTTTTATGTAAAGGTAGTGATGGTGTGTGTTCTGGAGGGCTACGTGTTTCATGTGGTGTGGTGCAAGTGTTGACCTTCTCCTCTTGGCCAGCTATTCCGGTCTTGGCTGGAGAGTGAGTGGCTTCCAATTTGTTTATATAAGTGCATCTCTTGCAAGTCTGAGCTTGTTGGCTGTCAAATCAGTTTTCCTACCTCTGTAAATTAAATAATAGGATGCTATATGCAGGGATTGAACATATCAGGTCACTGTTGAAAAGGGTCTCTGGACCAGTCCACCTACCCAGCCACCATATAGTAAATAAATAAATAAAAATGAATAAATAAGACTGCAGTGGTAGTGCTCATTAATATTACTGTTATAAGGTGGTTCCAGTTTCATTGCTACATTGCTGTTTTATTTTGGAAATTAAAGAATGTACCCCAAAGGAAAAATGAAGACATAGTCTGTCCTGTTCTGCATCTGGCAGAACACTAATTTCCCACCTTCTGAAACCATCTTGCTCCATTGCTCCAACTAATTCTGCTGCAGAGATAGTGACAGACAGTTTCACTTGATGAGTCATCTGTGGGCAAGCCAGTTATAGACACAGAAAGACTCGTTCTGAAAGGTCCATAGGAAGCACAGACTGGATGCAGCCTTTTAACACCATGGAAGTACTAAGACTAGTCTGTCATCTAGGTACCATCACCTGTATCATCTATTTAGTATATGTTGCTGTGCTGACTTACAGGTTCATAGGAGGTTACTAGGCTAGCGGCCTTAGAGCCCTTACAAGCCTAGCCATGTTATTCCAAAATTGCCTCAATTGTATTTGGTTAGATGGATGCAATTCGCAAAGAGCATCTATGATAAACACTGACTACACTTGTCCATGAAGGACATAAATAGGTTTATAGGTTTGTATTAGGCTAAATGCTCTTGTGGGCCATTTTAAGCCTAGCTAATTATCCCACATGAGAATCAATCTCTGCATCTTGTATCTGTAAGGTAAATACCTTAACCATTATGCCAACCTCCCCATTACTTGCCCTGGGTAGAGATGGAAAAGGTAGTTTTAATATTTCAGCTTGTTGGTACTCACTTGTTTTAGAAGGTGCCACCATAGGGCTGGATACTCTCAGCACCTCCATAAGCTTTGTTTTTTTATACATAATTTTAATCATCGTGTACACTGAACAGCATTGTGTCTTAGGATGTCCTATTGTCAATGATAAGATTTAATTAAATAAAACATACATTTCAGGCTGCAGTTGCAAATCAATTGTCTGAGCTATGCTGCTGGGAACTGTTCCATTTCTATTCACTGACATGGAGGTTTCACAGATACGTATGTATCACCAGTAATCCAAACAATGTCCATGTTCCTTTCCTTATACAGGCTGCAATATACATGTGGTCTACTGCTAAGAGTATCACTGGGAAAAACATCACAAGCAACACTATCATCTTATATGTTTGGGCATATTGTATGCTTGTTTCAAATGTCTGAACTGGTTATATGGAAGAAACATAATAAAATGATGTGATATTATTAAATTATTATATTTGTTCTGAGATTAGGTTACTTAGTGTACTCCTAAAATAATTCTAGCCTTGATAACTGTCTCAGTTTTTTAGTTGCATAGTTTTTATACCCCAGGAAAGGCTGTACAGTATATTGATTCTATTACACAGCATCAGAAACCTGTATAGTAGTAATTTATTCACTTTACAAAGGACGTTACTCCAGATCTCAGAATATACATATAATACTGTCACATTATTCATTTAAACATACTCTCGACTTTTCTAATTTTCCTTTTTTTTTTAATTATTATTATTATTGCTGTCTTAACTGCTAATTTTCTGTATAAGAATGCACATTGTTTTTTTTTTCTTTTTTCCAGAAACATTGTTTATATAGCATGGACTTATTATACTGGTTATTGGGTAAAATAGTCTAGGTCATTTATTTCGCTTACTGTGTTACAAGGAAGTGTGCAGCTGTGCCTATTTAAACTGGAAATTATTTCACAATGTGGATGCATTTCTGGCTTTAAAACAACATATTAACCCGATCGGTATCTATATACTTTTGCGAGAATTGCATGAATTTAAGTGCAACTCCTCTCTTGAGCTCCCAAATTTATGCATGGGCATATTTTAAATATTTAAGTATTCTGCACCCTCTTCTATGATTTGTAATAGTCCTTGCCAAGATTTTTGAGGACTCACAGTTTGAGAGGTGTACATTCAGGCCAGTTTAAGATACGTTTGGAGACTATATAGGGAGCTGAAAAAAAAACACTCATAAAGAAAGACATTGTAAAGTTACTTTCAAGCAAAAAAGCTAGATCTATTATCTTTCCAGCAGTGAAAATGCTGGAAAAGGGATTGCAACCAAGGAGAAAAATTGCAGTACATATCCAAGGCACCATTTACACATAGGTGGTTATTCAGGAGTTTACAAATAAAATACCTCTAGTATTAAAGCAATGCATTTTTCTGCCTGAAAGATATGAATTTACACTTCACCCCAAGAAAATTAATTTATGCATAGACTTAAGTGTTGTCATTTTAGATCCTCTACTTTTATTTATTTATTTATTTATTTTGTCATACCTTTGATTACTTTTACAATCAAGCTTTCTGTTTCCCTGGCATACTTTTAAAGGGACAAAGAATGTCCTGTAATGACAGTATCATTTATTGTGATCATCTTTCTCTTCCTGCTGGCTTGCAGTGCAAGTATTGCATGTCATCAGTCTTTTAGTCATTCTGCTTCCTTTGATTTTTATTTGCGGCCATCCATGAGACAACATTTCCAAGCCACCGTTTCTAACAGTGGTATGACAAATTTGACACTGCTAACTAGCAGCTTATGCTTCATCTGAGCTTGTTGTATTAATACTGTAGCTGCTGTTTTTCATGCAATCATCTCTCCTACTATCTGATGTGTCAAGCAAAGATTGCCTGTATAATGCAACAAATGCTGTAACAAATAGCATAGAAAAATAGCATGATTTTTTCAGCAGACTGTGTGTAGGGACAGTAAATAAAGAGATCAAAATGTATTTTTGTAGAACTCTGTGGGCTGGACTAAAAAGAAGGATTAAAAATTAGTGATAGGAAAAATACTGACAGTGAGCAGTTTTTTCTTTTTTCTTTTTCAAAAAACATTGAAAAATTAAATTTCAAACACTTGATTTTGCTTGCACTCGGAAATGTGGCTCCAGGCCACACTATTTCCTAATGTGTGAAGCTAATTATTTGTGACTGATAACACACATTTTAATACCTAGGTGTAGGACTTTTTGTTGGCCCTATAGTTAAATTAAAATAAATGAACTAACATATTTACTCTGCTTTTCTTTCGTTAAAATATGCTTAAGATGCAGCAAACACTTCTTGCCTATATGATCTAAGAGATGATGAAAAAATTTAGGAAAGAAAATGAAAGGTTTCAGAAGAAGCCAAACAGAAACAACTTCAAGTATAGAACAAACTGAATAATTCTCAAGATATGCTTTCTTTGTATAGGATGCTATTTGTGTTGGATTAAAAGGAAGGAAAAACACTTTCTGGAGAGAAACAAACACGACATTTGGGTGGAGCTCTCCTTTAGGAAATTTTCTGCCACTGAACTGAAAGACAGTAATAGGAAAGCATAGTTTTCGAAGCAGAGGACATGGAGGATGCAGCATATATATATATATATATATATATATATATATATATATATATATATATATAGAGCGAGAGAGAGAGATAGGGGTACACATTTAGTGGGATGCATGGGGAAGGGGAATGGAAAATTGAACCCTTTGCCTGGGGCACCACTTCACATAAGGCCAGCCCTGCACGGATAAAAATTATGCAGCAGTTTTGAAATATACTGAGCAGAGAGTACTACTATGCAAGATGCAGAAATATCAGCAAATGTATAGACTTTGTTCAGCTGAATGGGAGAGTAAGGTAAAATGCTAATGAAATGGAAGAATGGCTTGGAATGTGGGAGCTCAGACCAGATATCAAAAGTGCATAATCATACATCTTGGAGGAGAATTGTATGTTTTATGTGGAAATATAGCTGATCACATAGCATGCACATGGTTTAATATAATCGTATCTGATTTCCTAAAGCCAGCTAAACAGTCACCGAGACTACAGTTGTAGTGTACAGAGAGTGTTGTGTGCAGAACAAAAAAAAAGTGTTGATGGTAGTTACAGTTCACTTGTGAGGCACTTTATCCTGATCTAGAATTCATATCTCCATGAGGCCGAAAGGTGAGATTTTAGAGAAAAAGACAGTAAAGGTAAGTGTTATACTTAGTGGCTTAAATGGAGTCATTCTACTGGTATTCCCTCAAAAAGATGCTGATGGTACTTACAATTTGCTAGTGAGATATGTCCAGATCTAGAATTCATATATCCATGAAGTCAATGAGTGTGACTTTACAGATCTAGGCAAGAAAGGTGGTGAAGGACCTGAACAAAAAAAAAAAAAGACAGTTATAAAAGGGGATATTATTAACTGTTACATGCTTACTATAAGGAAGAAAATGGTCAGGAAGAGCATGGGAGAAAACTTTCAAGAATCTTAAAATAAACATAAGCTAAATAAGGTGTTAATATAGCCGGTCTTAGGCATAGGTCAACTAGGTGGCTGCCTAGGTCGCTGCTCTAGCAGGGGCGCTTTTCCAGTATTTATTTGGTTTAGGTAGACCAGAATGGGGGCACTGTGTGGTGTGGGGGGCATTGTGGAGCTCTTTTGCCTAAGGCACCAGTTGACCTAAGGCCGCTCCTGGGTGTTAATGATTGTTAGCATTTTTCAGAAAGCATGTTTAATGGCAAGAAGAATGACATGAATCTAGAAGGAGTGATGGAATTAAGTATAATTTGAGGAAGCATTTACAATGCAGAAAGAGTAGCATATATAAAGACGAGACTCAGAAGGTCATAGTAGTAAAAGTAATGAGGGTGTTTAAGACTTTTGGTCAGACATTGAAGAACCCTAAGAAAAGCACTGAAAAGCTGAAGACAGGCACAGACGAAAGTCTGAAAATGTTGCAGTATAGCAGGACATGAAGAGTCAGGTAACTTTGTAGTTCTTATTTGCCATAAGTATGATCATATCAGAAGTACCCTCTATCCCCTCTTATAAGATCATGCATGTGCAATGCTTCCAAACTCTGCAATATGTTGCTGCCCCAGTCCTTTACATTGCCTCTTTATCTTCCCTCCTCAGTTAATGTCGTCTTCATAACAATGTTATACTTGGTGGCTTAAAGGCAGTCATTCTACTGAACCATAATATGACAACACTGCAGCCTAAAGTTTAATTTCAATTTGCCAGAAACGTAAACATTACAAATGATTTTTTCACTATAATCATAACAGTTGCAAACCTACTCTCATCATCTTCTTCTTTTGGCTGTTCCCATTAGAGGTCATCACAGCGGATCACCTGTTTCCAATTCTTTCTGTCCTCTGCATCTTGCTCTGTCACACCAACCACCTGCATGTCCTCTCTTACCACATCCATAAACCTTATCTTAGGACTTCCTCTTTTCCTGTTAACTGGTAGCTTCATCCTTAGCATCTTTTTCCCAATATACGCATCCCTCCTCAACACATGTCCAAACCAACGTAATCTTGCCTCTCTGGCTTTGTCTCCAAACCTTCCAACCTGGGCTGACCCTCTAATATACTTATTCCTAATCCTGTCCAACCTCATCACACCCAGTGCAAATCTTAACATCTTTAACTCTGCCACATCCAGCTCAAACTCCTGCCTTTTTGTCAATGCCACTGTCTTCAACCCATATAACATAGCTAGTCTCACTACCCCCTTGTAGACCTTCCCTTTCACTCTTAGAGGTACTCGTCTGTCACAAATCACCCCTGACATTCTTCTCCACCCACTCCATCCTGCCTGTACTCTCTTCTTCAGCTCTCTTCCACACTCACCATTACTCTGAACTATTGACCCCAAGTATTTAAACTCATCCACCTTTGCCACCTCTACTCCTTGCATCCTCACCATTCCTCTAGCCTCCCTCTCATTCACACACATATATTCTGTCTTAGTCCTGCTGACCTTCATTCCTCTTCTCTCTAGAGCATATCTCCATCTCTCCAGGGTCTCCTCCACCTGTTCCCTACTCTCACTACAGATCACAATGTCATCTGCAAACATCATAGTCCATGGGAACTCCTGTCTGATTTCGTCTGTCAACCTGTCCATCACCATTGCAAATAAGAAAGGGCTCAGAGCTGATCCTTGATGTAACCCCACATTCACCTTAAACGCATCCATCACTCCCACCGCAGACCTCACTGCTGTCACACTACCCTCGTACATATCCTGTACCACTCTTACATACTTCTCTGGCACTCCTGACTTCCTCATACAATACCACAACTCCTCTCTAGGCACTCTGTCATATGCTTTCTCCAAGTCTACAAAAACACAATGCAAGTCCTTCTGACATTCTCTGTACTTCTCCATCAACACTCTCAGAGCAAACATCGCATCTGTAGTGCTCTTTCCCGGCATGAAGCCATACTGCTGATCATTAATCATCACGTCCCTTTTTAACTTAGCTTCCACTACTCTTTCCCATAACTTCATGCTGTGACTGATCAATGTAATCCCTCTGTAGTTACTACAGCTCTGCACATCACCCTTATTCTTAAAAATCAGTACCAAAACACTTTTTCTCCATTCCTCAGGCATCCTCTCACTTTCAAAGATTTCATTAAACAATCTCGTTAAAAACTCCACTGCCATTTCACCTAAACACCTCCATGCTTCCACAGGTATGTCATCTGGGCCAACAGCCTTTCCATTCTTCATTCTCTTCATAGCTATCCTTACTTCCTCCTTGCTAATCCATTGTACTTCATGATTCACTAACCCTACATCATCCAACCTTCTCTTCCTCTCATTCTCTTCATTCATCAACCCCTCAAAGTATTCTTTCCATCTCCTCAACACACTCTCCTCGCTTGTGAGTATGTTTCCCTCATTATCCTTTATCACCTTTACCTGCCTACTCTACAGACTTAATTTTGCCCAAAAATGCTAGGAAACTTATTCCAGGATTACATGAATTGCAAATCAATTAAGAGGGATAAACCTATCTAGTTCTAACTCTTCCCAGTGATATGCTGGAGAGATATGTTGAAGCATCACAAGAATCTGTAAGTTATTTTACAGATCCACTGATGCATTGCAGAAGTCTGCTCCAGCAATGCAGAGCTTCATCTCTCGTCATATTCCATTAGACTTCTATACATTTTGAACTCTAGGGAATCATATTCCCCTTCCCATTACATGATGAAGGATAATCTTGTTGGCCACCAAAATAAAACTGTTTGACTTTATTACAGATATTAGAAACATAACAATTACCAACAGAACAAACTTTTTCACTTATCTTCATTTCAGATTCTGTTGTATTTTCTGACAGTCGACACTACTCATTTGCCACTTACCATATTTCTCTGAATCATGGTTCATATGCTGGAGATTTATACACAAATGTGAAAGGTCCAGGGTGCGCATCACTTAAAATGCGTAGAAACTTCAGAAATGTCTATGTAACCAAAAGTATTTATATGATTGTTTAAGTTCTGATAACTTGGATATGTTTCAGGGAGAAAAGCTCATTTTCAATGAGGGACTGAGAGAGGAGATCCAAGAAAGCTTTACAGAATAAGAAGACTGCCCTAATTATTAAAAGGCATAAAAATATTTGCAATCACCTGAGAGGAACAAAAAGCATCAAGCTTCCCCATGGTACATGAAATCTTCACCACAATTATGGTTGGTTTGAACTAAAACTAGAGTATCTGATAACTACAAACAAGCAAGCTCATAGCAGCATAGTATATCACTTTACTAATTCCCAAATGAACTTATCAAGCCCGTAGTTTGCAAAGTACATCTAGAGCTATGTGGTCTTGTAGTAGTAATATTTTACTACTCAACAGAGCCTCACTCACCTCAAAAAGCTTACAATTTATTTTTAGTTTGTTTTACAATTCAGCCAAGTTGTATTTTAATCAGTTGTGACTGACATAAAAGTGCTTTGGTGAACTGTCATGTACCTACATCAAACTGATGAGCTATTTATGAGCTGCATTAGTAACGTTATATAGTTAACACATTCCCAGCAGTGAACAGGAGGACTGAGATCTGTACAAAATATAATTCTGTTACAAGACAGAGATAGAGGGTAACAGAATTTGGCTTTGCAGACTGAAAATATGAATACACATACATGTGGTTAGAATGTTTAGAGTATAAACATATAAAGATGAGGCTAGAAATGCCAGTTTTACTAAAAAACAAAACCAGATACATTTTAGTTAATATGCTCCACAGTAGAAGAAAAGAAATCAGTGCATGTACTTATAAACTCAAGGATATGTGGCATTTACAGATGAAGCTACTGCACTTCCATAATTATTTATGCCAACCTACAAACCTGAAGAATAAAAAGATGGACAATGAGCTGAATTTTAGTTTATGTACTTGCATGTTTAATAACTATGTCATTGCACAAGTCCACTGGCTCATTTTCACCCATGACCTATGTTAGCAGAACTACATAATTTCAATGTACTTGTGAAAACAACTGTAATCTCAAGATAAGTAGGGGCTCAGAGAGAGAGTTAACATAATACAGTTCCAATTTGGCCCAGAATTCATAGACATTTAGTGTACTGTGCAGCACAAATTAGCACAAGCAGTGCCAATGAGCATGGTGCAGGTGATTCTAAGACACAGATAGTGAGGTCATGCAAGTTGCAAAATAGTGAGGTGAAGAGTTGTTAAGAGCATAATGCCATGGACATGAGGAATGCCATACAAATGAGGCACATGGCACCCAAAATGTATTTATTTATTTGTTTTCAGTTTGATTACCGGGGAAGTCCACTGGGCCCAGAGAGCCCATTTTCAAGGGAGGCCCAGGGAGAAAAGCTCCATGAAAGAGATTACAGTAAAGATAGCAGTCCAATAAAAATAAAAGTACAAGTACAAATTCTTATCAAATAATACAAAGTGTGAGCAATATTGCCCATAGTGGAAAAATATTGTGCAGATACATTTTAACAAATTTACACAGTTAAAGTCAAATTTCAAAAGCTATTTACAATATTTACAGAGTGTGAGAGATCTTATGGGAATTAGCTATAGAAGGTTATAGCCAGCTATAAGGTGCTTAGGAAGTCAGGAGGATACCCTCCCAGGGGCTTTTGTTAAAGAGTTCTAGGTAGGGAGAATGCAGTTACATTTCCATTTGGAGGAGAGGTAGGTGTAAAGCTGAGTTTTGAAGTTGTTTGTGTTTGACATTGTCCTTAGTGTGGAAGGGAGAGAGTTCCATTTCTTACCTAAGGAGAAGGAGAGGAGAAGTTGTCCAGCAGGATGTTTAGGTTTGTGGACAGTAATTACATTTTGGTGTTCAGATCTGAGAGTTCTGTTTGGGGTGTATGGGGGAAGGATGTTAGTTAGAGCAGGGGATTTGATTGGATTGAATATTAGTCTATATGCTGTAGTGAGCTGGAAGAAGTCCAGGTAATCTGTGAATTCTAACCAGTTGAAAGATTGGAGGGTAAAACAGTGATGAGTGGAATGTTTGGCTTTGGTGGCAAATTTAGAAATTTTGTTATAACAGCTTTCAAGTTTGGAAGAGATGGAAGAGGCTAGGTTAGTTAGTAGTGCGGCGCCATACAGAAGGGAGGGAAGGAGGTAAGAGGAGGCCAGCGTATGCCTGGTAGAAGTAAAGAGGAAGTGGTTGTTTCTGTATAGCATACCAAGTTTTTGGTGGGTTTTCTTTATATTTTGCTGAGTATGGATGTCGAACTTGAGGTGTTCGTCTATATTTACACCGAGTAGTTCGGCAAAGGGAACAACTTTGATCAGAGAGTTGCTTGGCTAAGGACTTGGAAGGAATTTTTATCAAAAGAGAAAGATTTTGAGGGTGTGAATAGTACTATTTTAGATTTGTTAGCATTGAGAGAAAGATGATTTTGGCACATCCAGATCTCAGTAGTTGAGAAGGCATTCTGACATTTAGATAGGAGTTCAGAGAGGTTAAAGGCAGAGAAGACAAGTGTAGAGTCATCTGCATATTGGATGACTTTGGCATTAAGAATAGAAGAGTGAAAGTTATTGATAAAGATATTAAACAGCACTGGTCTGAGGATGGACCACTCTGATACTCCGGTAGAGGTGGGTAAGAAAGGTGAGGTGCCTTTTTTCCATTTCATGGCCTGAGATCTATCTGCTATCTGTCAGATAGATCTCAGGCCATTTCATGGCCTGAGATCTATCTGACAGATAGCTTGAGAACCAGGAAAGTGTGCTTTGGGAGATATTTAGGTTTGAGAGGTGACTTAGAAGGTGCTTATGGGAAACACTATTGAATGCTTTAGAGAGATCTAGGAGCACTGTGGATACTAAGTTCCCAGAATCTTGGGCTTGATTGACAGTTTCTAAGAATGAGAGTGGAGCTGTTATGGTGCTATATCCTGGTCAGAAGCCATGTTGGGTAGGGGGTAAGAAGTTGTTTTTTAGTCAGAAAAGGCATAAGTTGAAGGTGGATGCATTTTTCTAGGATTTTGGAGATTGAAGAGAAAAAAGCTATAGGCCAGAAGTTTGAAATGTTAGTGTTTTTGCCTCCCTTGTGGAGAGGAAGAATAAAGGCAGAACACGAGAGTTTAGGGGCATAGGATTCCTTTATGGAAATATTAATTAGGATACTAATTGGGAGAGCTATACCATCGGCAGCAGACTTGAGAAAGCAAGAGGGGATGTTGTCAGGTGCATTGCAGCAGGGTTTAAGTTTGGATAGAAGTCTTTTTATGTAGTTAGTGGAGACAGGTTTAAGCTCAAACATAGGGGAGGAAATTATTTGGGGACTTAGATGAGGTGGAATGTAGGAGAGATGGGTCATTGTTGGGAAAAGATTCGTTAGGTCTGATATTGACTCTACAAAGAAAGAGTTGAATAGTGAGGCTAACTCGAGGTCAGATTTACTTGGGTCCAGACAGGGGTTATTTTTGGAGCCTGGGTTGAGGAGTGAGTTTATGGAGTCCCAGAAAACCCTAGGGTTTTGGGGATGGCTGGATTGGAGCTTAGTGTAGCAGGATTTTTTTATCTTTGAAGATTTATTTTTTTGCAAAGTTACGGAGATGTGTATATTGGAGAAGGGTTTCAGGAAATTTATTCTTTTGGTAAAGCTTCCAGGATTTGTCTCTTTGGTGCATAATTTGGCAGATTGATTCAGGAATGCATAAAATAGGCATGCTGTACTACACACTATACACATTCGTTTACACTGAGAATCATGATGTATGTTAGGGGACCAGTACTTAGTTGAGCAACAGCTGTATCTTAGTAGCATGTGTTAATGGCACCTCTTGAAGCCAGTGCCTACAATGTTGTACTTCACAGAGATCTGTCTATGGAGGAGGTACAGACAGCATCTGACATAACCACCAGCTCAGTGACCAACAATGAATCGATTATTCCCATGTGGACAGCGAAACTGTACAGGACTTTATTAAACTGTCACCCACAGAGGAAATTGAGTGGACACATGCTTTGCCCATTCTTATGGATACTAAGAGGTAGCACAGTTGTGTAACATCTTATCATAACAGTAGATGTCCTTTACGTCACTGTTGCAGTATTCTTAACCATTGGGATTCCCTACCTCGTGAAGCCCAACATCCAGTCAGTATACAAAAACTTGCCATTGCTTTAATTTATGCCATAAGTCACTTATGCTCCTTGCATAGCATAAGGCATAAAGGTGATGTCCGGACATACCATCCTCAGAACTGATAGCCCCATTAGGAATGCCAGACTAAGGAGAACCAATAGGTAACCAGTACATCTAGGAAGGTTATGGACCAGGGGGAGGAGGGAAGAAGTGAATACTGCAACAGTGAAGGAAAGGACATCTACTGTTATGGTAAGATTTTACACAACTGTACTATGTCCTTCCATTCAGGTTTCAGTATTCTTAGCAGTTGGGAGAGTACCAAAGCTCATGAAGAAACTTTGGTGCAAGAAGGACCAGCTAGGAAGCCATGAAGCATGGCCCTAACAAAACCAGCTCTAGCTCTGGAGATTCCATCCAACTTGGAGTTCTTGGTAAAAGTATGCACACAAGCTAAGGTAACAGGTTCAAGAATAGAATCAGTATCTTACTCCTTGAAAAAAAGCACCCTAATGGGGCTATCAGTTCTGAGGATGGTATGTCCGGACATCACCTTTATGCCTTATGCTATGCAAGCTCTAGTAGAATGAGGCTTTACAGAAAAAGGAAGGCCCTTAGCATGAAAAGTATAAAAAAAGGAAATAGGTTTAAGAGACCCAAGAAGAAATAGTTTGCTTGGATACAGCCAAACCTAGGGACCTAGGATGAAAGGAAACAAACAACTGATCAGATTTTCTAATAGACTTAGTCTTATCCAAATAAAATGTGAGTTGTCTTTGCACATCCAAAGCATGCAGCACCCTCTCACTGGCAAATTGCAGACAGGGGGAAAAAGCAGGCAAATTAATAGCCTAATTAAGTGACAATGCATTAACTACCTTGGGTATAAAAGAAGGATTAGTACACAAGGACACCCTATCCTTATGAGACACCAAAAAAGGAGGACAAGCCATAAGGCCTTGAAGCTCAGAAACTCATCTGGCAGAAGTAAGGGCTAACAAAAGAATAGCCTTCCAAGAGCAATGTTGCAAGGAAGCTGAAGCAGTGGGCTCATAAGGAGCCTGAGTCAACTTCTCCAAAACAAAAATTAAGATCCCAGGGAGGAGGAACAGGCTTCCTGGGAGGGCTAATATGAATGATGCCTTTAAGGAACTGTTTAGCCTCAAATCAAGAAGCTAAAGGAGGAGATAAAAGCAGACAAGCAGAGATAGCTGATAAGTGGGCCTTAACAGAAGACCAGGCCAAACCAGATTCCTGGTGGAATCACAACATCAGCAGGCTGTATAGCAGAAGGAAAGAAATCATGGCAAAAATTAGGAAGTGCAGCACCCAGCATGATAAAAGCAGTCTCATCAAACTAAACAAACATCTCAAATGACAAAGTCTACCAAAGCCATATTTGAGGTGAATTTGGCCTTCCAGGCCAAGGACAACCACAAGGCATTCATTCTTTAGCTATGTACACAACCTCAAAGGCAATACACAATTGTTTGCAGAGCTCATTGTAAATGGAGCCACCTATACTGAGCCAGAAGATATAGCAAACCTACTGGCTGATAAATTCAGATCCAACTTTACCCCTCTCTCTCCCTCAACCTTTCCTCTGAAAATACCATCAAATGTAACTCCCCCTGCTATCACTAGGGAACAGGTCCTTAATGCTCTCTTTAAGGCCAAGAGCACTGCATCAATGGGTTCAGACAATATCCCAAGGATGCCTTCTAAATAGCATGAAACATGACCTATCAGGGCCTCTGGAACGGCTATTTAACTATAGCCTCCAAACAGGCTTTATGCCGCATGAATGGAGAACAGCAACAGTCATCCCTCTGCACAAAGGCAGGCCATCTACAGACCCTGGAAACTACAGACCCATAATTTTCAATAGTCTTATATGTAAAGCCATGGAAAGAATTATCATGGAAATGATCAAGAGTGATATAGTAAACCTCCAGACACTGGACCCAACCCAGTTTGGTTTTGTCAAGGGCAGATCATGCCTACTCAACCTGGTGGACTTCTTTGAGAAGGTCACCAAAGCAATGGATGAGGACAAAATGGTTCACACTGCCTCGCCAAGGCATTTAACACAATACCCCACTTGGTCATTGTTGACAAACTCAACAGATTGAGTACATACTTGTATGTCACCCGGTGGATAGCCAAACGGCTCACAGACTGGACCCAGGAAGTGAGAATTCGGGAGTCCACCTCTACAAAGAGGCCAGACACAAGTGGAGTCCCTCAGAGATCAGTCCTTGGACTGCTCCTTTTTGGCATTTACTTCTCTGAAGTCAAGGCTGATGTCAGTGGTCTCTGGCTGACTAAATCTGCAGATGACTGCAAATTAGGAGCTGTCATTGAATCCCACACTGACACAAATGTTCTCCAGGAGGGACTGACACAGACAAACAACTGGTGTCAGAGCCATAGACTAAAACTAAATGCCAAGAAATGCATAATAGTATCCTTTGGGAAGTCACCCACCCCTGGTAGCTATCATATTGACAACCCACCCTTTAGAGTTGATCAAGTAGTCAGGATGTAGGGACACATAGATAGTAATCTAACCTTTGACCATCACATGTCTACAGTAGTGAGGAAATCCTTCTATGCTGCACAACATATATATATGTGTGTGTGTATATATATATATATATATATATATATATATATATATATATATATATATATATATATATACAAAGGTATGGCATATAAGTCCAAGGAAGTCATTGTTCCATTGTATTCAGCATTCATCAGAACTATCATTGAACACAATGTCCCCTTTGGTATATACCTCATCAGGCATATCTAACAATTGGAACGTCCACAGATGTTCCTCACTAAAGAAATACAGGGCTTAAGTAAAATGTTCTATGCAGACTGCCTCAAAGCTCTATCCCTGTAGTCTGTCTCTTACAGGCTTTTGAGGTGAGATGTATGCCTGACATACAGGGCATTGTCACTTCTATATTAGATGTTTGCACTTTTAAAAGTTCGACCGTCATATGGTCGACACCATATGATCGAACTTTTAAAAGTTCGAAAATCTAATAAAAAAGAATAAACCACAGAAAAAAACTACCTGAATGTTTTATGCAGGGGGGGCAAGCCACCCTGCACCCCCCATACCCCCCGCTAATTAAAAATACCAAATCCGAGATCGGACTACAGTGCAGGAAATGGGAAATCTTCACATTCTGCACTGTACAGAGATCTCCATTGAAACATTCAAACTTTTAAAAGTTCGATCACATAATACAGACCTGGCATTGTCAAACCCCTCTCTGATGGACCTCCTGCATATCCACAAAACAAACAATACTAGAATTACCCGCTCTAAAGACTTAAACCTTGTCTGTGATATAAATAGGACCTGCTGGAGAGACAGGAATGTATCCCAGAGATTACCCTATCTCTGGAACAGGATCCCCATCCATGTGAAGCAGAGTTCCTTCCTAACCCAATTCAAGTGCAACCTGGACGATTGGATGGGGAACAGGAAATTCATCCCTGGTTTGGCACCTATGTTCTAATGGACAAAGACAGCCTGTAAATGGTTTGTCTCCCAGGCTCTAGCTTGTAAATATTTAATCTCTCAAGCCCCTGCTTACACTTATCAAGGGTATCAGAAATTGTCAGAGATTTGGGGTGGCTAGACTTAAAAAGGTTCTTGTGGTCATTAGCCTAGTTAACACCTATGAACCTATGAGCAATTCGCACAAATAAGAAAGAACCAAAGGAACATCCACAGTAAGTGGATCCAGGTCATGAGAGAGACACCAAACAGAAAACCTCATCCATCTGGATAAGTAGGATTTCCTAGTATTGGGTTTCCTGGTCTCCTGTACCCTAAGCAAGTCCTCTGAAAAAGGTATCTATATGGAATCAACATCCTATCACCTACAGTTTCAGCTGAAAAGTGGACAGGTGGGGATGGATGAAAGATCCCTTGTCTTGTGTGAGTAGGCTCACCCTATGAGGTGAGTTGTGATGATTGCCCTTGGCTAAATGCAGAAGAAGAGGGAACCAATACTGTCTCAGCCAAAAGGGAGTCAACAACAAGATTTTGGGAGCATCTTGTTGAATTTTGGACAGGACTTTTGGAATGAGAGGAAGGGGAGGGGATGCATAAAGAAACATCCCCTTCCAAGAAAAAGATAGGGCATCCATCTTCCACACCAGAGGACCTGGGACTCTGGCATAAAATAGAGGAAGTTGTCTGTTCGGAGGGCAGACATACAGATCTACATGAGGAGTACCGCACTGGTAGACAACATCCAAACACACATCCCTGTGAAGCATCCATTTGTGTGATTGAGGTAAGGACCTGCTCAGAATGTCTGCCACAAAGTTTGGACCTGAGTGAATGTAAATTGCCTGAAAAGTCACTTGATACTGGACAGCAAGATCCCATACCAGGAGTGCCAACCGGCAAAGAAGGTAAGATCTTGTTTCCCTCCTGTTTGTTTATATACCACAACACTGTGGTATTGTCCATAAATACCTTGAGAGGTTCTAGAGATAAAAGAGGATGAAAAGCCTGAAGTGCCAGCAGAAGTGCTCTCATCTCTTAGATATTGATGTGCTCCTTCTGTTGAACAGCTGACCACACCCCCTGTACCTTTAGGGAGCCAAAAGCTGGTCCCCATCCCAAGTCTGAAGCATCTGTGAACAGTGTCTGAGGGGGAAGAAGGGGATGAAAAGGGAGCCCTGGATTTACAGACAACTGTTGGAACCACCAGAAAAGTTCCTTCTTGAGACAAGGAAGAAGAGGAACTGCAAAGTCTAGAGAATGTGCATGTTGAAGTCGAACTGTCTTCAGGAACCACTGAAACTTTCTCATGTGGAGTTTGGCCAGAGGGAGCATAGGGATGGTGGATGCCATGAATCCCAGAGCTGTCAGAACATCCCTGGCTGTAATGGAGTCCAGAGAAAGGAGAGTTTAAAAGAAGTAGATGAGAGTTAAGGCCTTGAGAGGAGGAGAGGAGGCAGGGATGCCAGCATAGGCACTGTCTAAATCCTGCAGCCTAGAAAAACATGATACTGAGAAGGAGTCAGAAAAGACTTTTTGATGTTCATTATGAACCCCAAGCTCTAAAGAAGGGAAATGGCAAAATGAAGATTTTTGCAACAAAATCACTGGAGAGGAGGCCTGAATCAGCAGGTCGTCCAAGTAAGGAAATACTTGGATCTCCTGAAGCTTGCAAAAAGCAATCACAGGAGCGAGGCACTTGGTGAATACCCTTGGGGCAGTTGAAAGGCCAATGGGCAAAGCACAGAATTGAAAATTCCAGAAAGCAACAGGGCAATGTAAAAACTTCCTGAAAAGGGGATGTATTGGAATAGGGAGATAATCATCTTTGAGATCCACAGACACCATATAGGCCCGAGCAAGCAAAAGAGGAAACAGAGTCTGAAGGGACAACAGTAGAAAAGGGGGTACCTTCAGAAAAGTGTTTAGATGAGAGATGTTTGGAATTGGTCTCCAATTACCCTTATTTCTGGGGACTAGAAACATTCTGGATTAAAGCCCCCTCCCCCTTTGGGATACAGGCACCTCTTGAATGGTACCCTGAGTCAAAAGGTCTCGAAATATCTCTGAGAAAAAGGGAATTGTTCCTGAGGAGGCTGAAGAATGCCCATAAAAGGGGGATGGGATTTCCACACCATGAAATACCCATTTTGAATAATGGACAGAACCCAAGAATTCTGAGTAATGTGAAGCTAAATAGGAAGAGAGAGAGAGAAAAAGGTGAAGACAAAAGAAGAATGTGGATGGGAAGAGATGGATAGTCAGACAGTACCTGATTTATCTGGAAAGGAAAACTTCTGAGTCCCTGAAGTTTGAGTAGCTTCAGCAGGAGGAGCCCATTTGCCACTCTATTTGCCCTTAGTAAGACAGCATGGTTGCTTGTAAACAAAGGCAGGCTTATTGTGGTAGTTTCTTTGAAATTAAGAAACAGGAGAGACAACACATTTGAGTTCCTGTGAGGCATTCCCCTTATCCTGAAGGGACTTAAATAACCCTGCAGCAGCTTCCCCAAACAACAGTTTATCAAGAGGGGCATCCATCATCTTAGCCTTAATATCATCAGGCAATGGTTGAAGTCAAAGCCAAGAATACCTCCTCATCACTGAACCAAAAACAGCAGCCCTAGAAGAGGCATCTGCTGCATCATAACTACACATGATGGAATGATGAACCACCTGTGAGGAAGTCCCTAACAGGGAAAGAGCAGACATTTTACCCTCAGAGTGTGGGAAATCAGAAATAACCTGATAAGCCTGAGAAAGGAGAGTGAACACATACCTGGACATATGGGTCTAATAATTAATAGCCCTAAAAGCCAAGGTAGCCGAAGTGTAAACCAACCTTCTTACCCAGCCTTTCCATGGTCTGCTATTTTTATCAGAAGGCAGTAACTTGGGCAAATTAAGCAAATGAGAAGGCTTATCAGAGGCTACAAACACCACTGAGAGGTCATCAGCAGGACATTTGTACAAAAAGTTACAGTCCTCAGGTACTCTATAAAACCTATTGGGTTTCCTGGGAGCAGGGGGCAGAGAATCAGGAGCTTTAAAGGCATCGGAAAATGCATCCTGCAAAGCAGCCAAAATAGGAGGAATAGCAGACAGTTTTGAGGATTCCATCTGCAGCAACTTATAACTCTTATGGATTTCAGAGACCTGAGCACAATCCCATTTAAAAAGTTCCATCATCCTAGAGATTGTATCCCCAAAAGAAATTTCTTTGAAGGGAGTATCAGGACTGTCAGATTCCTCTTCTTCTGACCCATAGTCCAAAGGATAAGAAATTTGGAAAGAGTAAGCAAGGGATTCCTCATCTGAATCTAACTCTCCCTCAGATGAATCCTTTTTCCTAGGCCTTTTAAGGGGAGTAGAGGACCAAGGAGGACTGGAACAGAAACCTCCTGAGAAAGTTTTAATGCCATCAAAGCATTAAACAAACTCTAAGTGAAGGCCTGCCACCTGACACTTACTCTGTGGATTCCTAGGAGCACTAGAGATATGTTTATTTTTTGAGTTTTCTTTAATGGGATGTCTGTCCTGTAAAACTTAGAAGGCTCTGACCCAGGATGGCATTCAATAATAATAGTTGGGACTTCTTCACTAACTAAAATCTGAGGAACACCCCTAGGCCCCTTGGAAATAATCGACAGTGGTTCCCCTGACCATCCGAAATGGGCATCTGCAAAGCCTCACTGGACATGCTGAATCCCCACCGGCTTCCAATCCAGTTGGGGCAGAGGAATCTGACAACAAAACCAAGCAAGCCTCCTGGTTCTCACTGACCTCGGGTGAAATGTCCAGTGGAGGCTGGACAATAGAAGATTCCGGTCTTGGTTTCTTAACCTTCTTCCCTAATGGCTGACCCTCAGGGCAGGAAGTTCCTTCCATGATATCCTGAGTGAAATGCTTGAGACTCTGATTCTCTATATACAGTGCTAGGGAAGATAGCCTACTATGCAGAGTCTTTGGTACGAAAACCTGAAAAATGGAGCAGGACTTACAGTTTTGAGAGGCTCCTAGGCAAAATAAACACTGGTTGTGGTGGTCTTTATGGGGGAATCTGTCTCCTGCCCTGGCATTTACCCTTCCTGGATGATATTAACCCCTAGAAGTAATAAAAAAGCAAGAAAAAAATGAAATCCTGATACGGCACTTATCTGCAACAACTTGGAGACCAGAAAACAGGACGTAGGCATGCAAAACAATGATCAGAAGATGCGTTCGGACTGGCTGAAAGGACATAGCCATTCAGACTGATGATCTAGAGATGCATTTAGACTTGGCTGTAAAGAAGCTCTGAGGATGGTACATTCAGATGTCACCTTTATGCCCTATGCTATACGAGGAGCATACGTGACATACGGTGCACCTTAAAGCAATGGTAGGTTTTTGTATACTAGGTGGATGTCGGGCTTTACAAGGCAGGGAATCCCAATGGTTAAGAATACTGCAACCTATTAATGGAAGGACATATACAGCTTTTACCATATGGGACCTTTCAGTGTCCTGATGGAGACACAGTAAGAATATTGCAGGTGTCAGCTTCATGAATCCTGTACCACTTCCACAAAGTTATGATGCAACTTGTGGAGAGTATTTCTGGTGTGCCAGGACTTCAGGGGAGAGAACCAGTACCATGCAGGCATTTTACAATATTTTTCATTTTCCTGATGTCATGCAAACTATAGATTGCATTAACTTTGCCATCAAGGCCCCAAATGGTCCACAGCACATCAAGACAGCAACAGGAAAGGTTTCCATTTTCTTAACTACCAGGTGATGTGTAATTTGCAGGGCACTATTCATAATGCAGCCATACATCACCCAGGCAGTTCCCATAATTCTTGCATACGACACGTGTCTAACCTATACAAAAAGATTTTTGCAAGCTTTTTCCTACAGGGTCATATAGTTGATAGGTTTGTACATGGGGTAGATAGAGGTAGGTTTGTACATGGGGTAGATAGACAGGCCTGTACCAAGAGGTACCATGCAAGCAGGGAACACACTACAGATAATATGTTGTCTGCTGTGTATTGCAAGTGATGCCAGATGTGCCCTAGAGCCCTGGTTGACCATACATGGAATGGCTTATAACAAAATACATGATGGAACACATATGTTGAAGAAGGTGTTCAACCTACTCAAATGATGTTTCTTTTGCCTAGCTATGTCACTACAGGCACTGTAATACAACCCAGAAATCTGCAGCAAGCTTTTTGTTGTATATGCCAGCTCTACAACATGTCTTTGCCAAAACATCAGTTGTAGCAGGTGAACATCTTGGTAGGACCTTACATACGACAGTCAGTAGAAAGGCAGGGAGAGAGTCAGGTAAAGAACATGCAGCAGCAGTGCCACAGCTTAGGTAGAGGCAAGTGAAATATACTGCAGCACTGGCAAAGAGGTGATGTCTTATCTATGACTATGGGCCTTGTCACAGTAAACAAAAGACAAAATTATCACAACCAGGCTACATAGGGCAGTGCATGGACTGGCCACACTCTGCATCAGACATTACCATATGCACACATATTAGGGGGTGGGTAGAGCAAAGTCATTATTACTTATACAAGTGAGGAGGACACAGGTACAGGTGACTACAACACAATCAGAAACAGTTTGATCACGGATGTCGGGAGGTGAATGCTGCAGTCATATTGTATTGAACGTTGGGGGGGGGGGGTCAGGGATCACATTTTCCAATGGTGAAGTCAAGCTGATATGTTGACTTGTGGTGTTGAGACTTTATGCAATCTGTAGTAGGGGAGGGGTTGAACTATGGGACCATGAGTATTCTCCATGATGGGGCATAGTGTGTGTTATGAAAATTAATGTTCATAAAGTGATCAATGCCTGTGACTGGAGGTGGCAGGCTGGGTACCCACAGGTGACAAGGGAGGAGTAAAACTACATGACTGTGCACATGCAGCATAATAAGAAGTCTTCAGTGTTGAGATGGACAAGCAATGTTGCCCGTGCTCTGGATGATGCTCACAACTGAGATGACAGGTTGTGTGCCCATCAGCAACAGTGATGCCATTTCACCAACAGTCTGTGTAGTCTGACTTGGGATGGTTTGCAGTCTATCTAGCTGCATCTGGCTCATCACAGGGTCATGGAAATCATAACTTCTGGAGGCAGACTGCATGCCTGTTGCAATGTGCCACATGGAGACACCTTCAGAGGCAAAAGTTTCCACCAGCTACATCAGCAGCATTGTATGCTCCTTGTCCCTATACTTCATGTCACTGTGCACTTATTGCAAGCCATCCAGAAATCCAGGAGCACATTATCTATCTCCACAGTACAGTCAGTATCAGATGATAGTGCCTGAATCACTGACTTTCACATCTGCTAGAAATGTTGAGTGTTGTAGCCATATCAAGGACAGTTCTAGAGTCATGGTAGCACTGAACCCCCCCAACCCATGTCTATTCCTTGTGACAGGTATCTGTCACATTTCAGATAAATTGCACATTGGGAACACATGGAGCTGTGAGAGACTCAAAGGTAGTAGATATCTGTCATGCCTTACTGAGGCTGTTGCTCATCTTGTACTGCTACAGGACCCTCTATAATGGTGCATATGTATGATCCCTCCCCCTATAGTGTTGCAGTCAGGCCCAGTGTGTCATTAGACCTTGCCTTTTGCATGTTGCTGTCCCTGTGAACCACAAGTGTACTGTTTATATCAGCCATATATTGTCCTGTTGTGCTGGAACCCCATCAATGGAGCCTATGGAAGCAGGAATACACATGACAACATTGTCTGTCCACACACTTATGACTCTATAACCCCCTATGGTACACATATTACTACACATTAAAATACAATGATAGCACCCTTTTGCAGACATACCTTGTCAGGCAGGTTGTTGTAGTTGCAGATTAGAAGTGCCTGGAAAGAAAATATACAGGTGGGTTTTGGTCAGTCTTTCCCTCCAAGTGCAATATAGTGTGCTGTACTGTACTGCAATGGACATTACTGTCACGATTTGTCCCAAAATGGCACACAGGTGGTTGTTGCCAGCCCTGCGCCCATATCCAAGCCACCAGCCATACCTCTCAACCTCTTCGTGGAAGAAATCAGGGCAGAGCCAAAAATGATGGCGGGACAAATTTTACTTGTTGCTCTTATAAACTTAGAAAGATGCTAAAATAACAGATTTTGCATTAGCGTGCATTTTTTAAAGAACTGAAGTCTGAAACTCAAATGCCTTGAATTATTCAATGACTGCAGTTCTCAACGATTTATCAGAAAATCACATATTTTATGAGGGGCAGACCAAAAATATGAGGTAAAAATCTGGACGGTGAAGAGGTATGCCAGGTATAATTGGCCACTTTTCCCTTCTGGCAAGTGAGACCAAAACTGCTTAAGTTCATACTTTATTGATGGTCCAGCCCTTATGGAGGACTATGGAACAAGTTCTCTCAGGCCTTTCAAAAACTAACAATACTTCATCCATGGGCTTTGACAACATACCTTTTTGTCTGATTATCAATGCCACATATGGCCTTTCTGAACCCCTTACTTAAACTCTTTAATCAAAGTCTTTCCATTGGTTACATTCCTGAAGTCTGGAAAACAGCTATACCATTACACAAGGGTGGCCCAACCACATATCTTGGTAACTATAGACCCATTACTCTTACTAACCTCATATGTTCAGCTATAAATTGCCTTATCTCAGACTTCATTAATCTGGACATTAAAAATATCTCAATCCTGGACCCTCAACAATTTGGCTTTATCAAAGGAAGGTCCTGCCTCTTTAACCTCATTAACATCTTTGAAAAAATAACCGAAGCAGTGGATATTGGTTATGCAGTGCATACAGCATACTTAGACCTGGCCAAGGCCTTTGACACTACACCCCATGCAAGGGATACTAATATACTTGTAAATTTGAACATAAATCTATATATTGTGTGATGGCTAGTTAACTGGTTGTCTGACAGACAGGTGATTAGAGTAATAGGTGCCACTTCAGAAAGCAAAACAGCTACCAGTGGTGTACCACAGTGCTCAATTTTGGCCCCTCTCCTATTTGGCATATATTTCTCAGACCTTCAGGCCAGCACTTCTGGGCTATGGATATCTAAGTTTTCAGATGGCTGCAAACAGTCTGTTGTTATTCAATCTTCAAATGACTCACAACTGCTCCAACACAGCTAAGACTTTGTTAACAATTATTAGAAAGACAATGGTGTCAAATTAAATGTAAAAGAATGTAGCATAGTTCATTTTTGCAACCAAAAGTTTCACTTATTCTATAGGGAGATGTAACCCTCCAATCAGACACTGTTGTAAGGGATCTGGGTACATTTTGTTGATAATTCCTTATCACTTGACCACCATGACTCCACAGCAGTTTGAAGGTCTTTTATCTGGCCATCTAATTTCCAAAGACATCTCCACTAGATCCAAGTAAGTTTTAATTTCTCTTTACACATATCTTATCAGATCCATTACTGAATATAATGCACCCTTTGACATGTAAACATAGCACACAACATAAGAAACATCAGATTCATAACTAAAAAGATCAGTGGCCTCAAAAATCTTAGTTATCAGGAGAGACTGGCAGCTTTTTCTCTGTACTCAGCCTCTTACAGACTCCTCCATGCAGATCTATGTTTAGCCTTTTGTATCGTGACAGATCTAACTGGATATGATCTTCTGTTCCTTTGCAGAACTAATGTTACATCAAATACATGGTTAAAGAAACTAAACCTTCATCAGCTGATAAATACGACTCACTGGTGTAATACATTTATATCCTGACATATCCCTCACCTCTGGAACAAACGTTCACTATATGTTAAGAAGATTAGCATCCTTGTCACCTTCAAGGTAAACCTAGTCTCGAATTCTCTCCCTGTCTATCTTGCTTTTCCTTCCCAGAGGCATTTAGTGAGATCTGTCAGGAAAACAGTGTAACACAGTTCCTTATGTTTATACTCACCTTGCCATGCCTCCAAAATGCCCAGATTTTCACAGAATGTCCATATTTTTGCCTTATATGTTTGATCATAAAATATTTGGTTTTCGGACAAATCACTGAGGACTGAAGTGACTAAATAATGACATTCATTTCAGTTTTAGACTTCATATCCTTCAGAAAATGTTGACAAACACACATCCTGTTATTCTAGCCACTTTTTAAGTTTATGAATGGAAGTGAGGGACACGTTATCAGTATGGACAGCAGGCAGAAACAAATCTGTTTTTAATTCTGATGCTGTCTTGCTAGTCAGTAATGTCAGATTTGACTGCCAAGCGTGAGACCTGACCATAACAAATTAAGCAGCTGGTGCTTAACATTTCTTAAGGTGGGGTCTCGCACTAAAGTATTACTTAACTGATTTGTCTTTTTCAAGACGTTGGAGCATAATCATCATGCTCCAGGCACTGCATTATTAATTACATAGAACAAAGAGCAACATTTTTAAATTCTTCCATAAAACAAATATTTTAATGCAGGCAGAAATAACACATTTTTGGAGCAACAAATTAAAAATGTCAAAACAAAAACACTGCTAACTAATAGTTTATGAGAAGTCCACCAAACATTAGACAACACCTTACCATATGTGTGTGTGTGTGTGTGTGTGTGTGTATATATATATATATATATATATATATATATATATATGGGTCCTCTTCAAATTACCGAAACGTCAGTTCGCTGACACGCGGAAGAGGAACGCGAAAGGACCGACAACGCAGTTGACCGACATGCTGAAATCCCGACAGCTGGAAGACCGACAAGGGGAACGTGTAAGCGCGACTTGGTAAGTATGCAATAGTGAGGGATTTTGGATTAGGGAGCAGACAGGTAAGTGTACAATAGTGAGGGATTTAGGGTTAGGGTGTGTGAAAGGTGAGTGTGCGGTAGTGTCGGAGTTAGGGTTTGGGTAATGTAAGTGTGTGTTAGTGACGGGTTTATGTTTTAGGGTGGGTTAAGTAAGTTAGGAATAGGGTGCAGGTAGGGTACGTGTCTAGTACTGTTGGACCTTAGGGTTAGGGGTGGGTTAAGTGAGTTAGGGTTAGGGTGCAGGTAGGGTAAGTGTGCGGTAGTGTCGGACCTTAGGGTTAGGGGTGGGTTAAGTGAGTTAGGGTTAGGGTGCAGGTAGGGTAAGTGTGCGGTAGTGTCGGACCTTAGGGTTAGGGTTTGGGTTAGGGCTAGTGGATATGTAATGTAGTGTAATGTGTTGTTTACGTTTAGTGTGTCGGTGTAATGGTGTTCGGTGTTTTGCATTGTCGGTATTGTGTGTTGCCGGTTATTTGGTGTCGGTGGTTTGTGTGTCGGCGAACTGGCCCAAACATTTGAAATGCTGACCACCAAAACACTGATCAATTTACACTGAATCTAAAATTATTGTAAACAAAAATTAAAAGTCATTTTTTGCAGGCACTCCCCATGCCCCCTCTTAATTATATATGCCAACTCTGAGACTGCACAACAGCGGGTCTTACCTTGCTGCACCATGATCCCAAAGAAACTGCTGGCAGCAAAAACTCCATTGAAAACAACGTTCACATATATGAGCGTTAAATGTTATTTACAGCAGGAAAAAACATTTGCTCATATGAGTGATCAATGTTTCAGACTGTAGCCGTGTGTGTGTGTGTGTGTGTGTGTGTGTGTGTGTGTGTGTGTGTGTGTGTGTGTATGTGATGAAATGAGATAGGGCCAGACCAGCTAGCTGAAATTTTGTAAATTATATGTCATTGGTGAATATCGAAATGATTTGTGTAAGATAATTGTGTTACAAATGTATTAGAACTGTATGCCATGTATATCAAACTGCTTAGTGTCCTACTGGAATAGAACAGAAATGTACACGCACTATTGTAACTGTTTAAATGAATATATTTTAACAGTGGAAACTGGAATACAGAAGGTTAACTTCAGAAAAATAACTGAAATCAACGAGTGAAATGAGGTAATTCCTCCAGGTTATAATATACTAAGACTTGACCGCAAAACTAGGAAAGTAGGAGGGGTAGCTGTTCTATATACATCTATGCTGCAGGCGACCACTGATTCTACACATCCACCCCAAGCTGATAATGCAGACATTCTTATTACTAAACTACAAATTAACAAATGCAAAAGCATAAATATTATCTGTGTTTATATTCCCCCAGGTAATAACACAAACACACTAGAGGATATACTAAACTGCTTGTCAGCTAACTACCCCAAGAAACCATTGTTCTTGGTGACTTCAACATTAATTGGAACACCTGTTCCTCTGAACACCCTACTACCTATGTAAACCTATATGGCTTTACTCAGATCATATCCTCCCCCACTAGGATCAGTAAACCCAATAATAATGAAAGCACCTTAGACTGGATACTCATCAATAGTCATCCTCATATGTACAAGGCAGGGACCCTACCTGATGATATAAGTGATCAGTTTCTAACCTACATAATTAGGCACAAGGCTGAAATCCTCAACCAACCCACTTATAAGACAATAAGGAACAATAAAAACTTTACCCCACTAAGTTCCAAAATTAACTGAAAACATGTGATTGGTCAGTTCTAAAAAAACTGTCACTGGAAGGAGTGGTAAAATACTTTTAATACCAAATTCCTAGCCATCCTTAATTGCCACGCACCATCTCGTACTATTAGAACAAAAACAAAAGTAGCCCCTCAGATTTCAATAGAAACCAGACAAAAAATCTTACTTAGAAACAAAGTTTGGGCCAAATGGCATACCACAAAAGCCCCTTTAGATCATCTTAAATACAGACAACTAAAGAATGACACAAAAAGATCCATTATGATAGACAAAACAAAACTTCTACTACCAACTACAACAAAGACACCAAAATAAGCCTCAAAAGTTCTGGGCAGGTATTAATAAACTCCTTCACCCAGGGCAATCCACCACTCCTACCCCCTCAGATTCCAACCAAAAATGCACAGAAGAAATTGCTAATACTTTCAATAGCTTCTTTACTGAGACCATCCAATCCCTAGCCAGCCAATTATCCCCTGGTGGCCCAAATCTAACTACCACTATACCCAGCTCCCAACTCTCCTTTCACCTTCAACCAGTCCCCACATCACTAATCCAAACCCTAATTAAGAAACTGAAACCTACCACCCTCTCTGCTGATCTCTTACCAGCAGAATATCTACAAAATACTGCGGATGCCATAGCATACTCCATAGCCATCCATATTAATAGAACTATACAAGAAGCTACCATCCCCTCTATCTGGAAGATGTCCCACATTATCCCACTCTATAAAGGTGGTAACTCTATTGAGCTATCAAATTACAGACCCATAGCTATTATATCACCCCTGGCTAAAATTATGGAGAAAAGTATCCACAAACAACTATTGAGCCATCTTATCCATAACAATGTACTTGCTTACTCTCAGCATGGCTTTCGACCATTTCACAGCACTACCTATGCCCTACTCTCCTTCTCTAATGTCATAAACCAAAACCGCAATGATAACATTCTTTCCTCAGCAATCTTTATTGATCTATCTAAAGTGTTTGACATGGTAAACTCCTCATAAATACGCTAAGAACCTTCTCTCTAGATAACCAGGCTATCTAATGGTTCCAGTCTTACCTGAATGGTAGACAACAAGCAGTCCTTTGGAGGAATAAACTATCTAACCTTCTACCTGTTACCCTTGGAGCTCCCCAGGGCTCCATATTAGGATCCCTTCTTTTTTACATCTTTATTAATGACCAGTACACCGTCATTCGTAAGCAACCTGAATCCAGTATGCAGATGATTCCATGTTAATCTGCTCAGCCACCTCCCCCACTGAACTGCAAACTTTAACCCAAACTGCTTTTAGTACAGTTGAAAACTGGCTTCTTAACTGGTGACTCATACTAAATCCTAACAAAATGAAGATGCTGTTGTTCTCCCCCACCCACAGGTCCTCTTTCCATCCTTTACTCTTTCATCTAACATGGCACCATTGTTTCACCTGATCCCTCTACCAAACTCTTAGGCATAATAGTAGAGAATAACCTTATGACATGCATATTAATCAATCTATTAAAACAGTCAACAAAAAGCTTGGCTCACTATACAGGATTAAACCCTTCTTAACCCCACTAGCAAAGACTGTTATTGCCTGCACACATCTACTACCTTCCTTTATGTCTTCCCATTATTCACAAACTTGAATAAAGCTGACTTTAACAAATTATCAAGCTGCTATAATACCATTGCTAGATTTGCCACTGGAGCAGCTTACAAGACACACCACTGTCAAAACCTAAATCAGCTAGGATGGCTTGAATTGCCTAGCCTACTCCAGTATAACCAGTTAATAGTTGTACATAAGATTCTATACCAGCCTGAAAACACCCCTATTCTTAAAAAACTTATCACCCCTTACAGTAACCTTAAGACTCTACACTCATCCAACAGATTTCTAGTAAAAACAAGCAAAACCAACAACTCATCCAAGGACTCTTTGTTTGCCAACTACATTGGCAAAACTTGGACTATCTTTCTACCAATATTACGTCGATGCCCTCAGTAACCCAATTTAAAAATAGCCTTAAACAATACTTTAAAACACATTGGTTATGTCTCTGTTCTAACCCCGACTAACTTCTAACCTAAGTAAAAAGAGACTGCTTATGTCACTCAGACAGGGTGTTACTGATTGTCTATGAACTGTTTATGCTATATCTAGTGATATCATATGTCTGCCTATCTTTTTAAATATATTGTAATACTGATATGAATATCTAAACTGTGCTTATGTGTAAATGAAATAATTTTCTGCTTGTATGTCGGAGCTTATCTCCCCGGGCCCCCGCTGAAAATGAACATGTATCCAGTCGGACTATCCCACTCAACAAATGTAAAATAAAATAAAATTAATTAATTAAATTACTTTATGGCTACACAATAAAATATGGTATCTTTCAGTTTTTAATGCAGCTAGACACAGAGTCTGTGCTTATAAGCTTTCTGTATTGTCTTTGGAGTGAACTAAATACTACCTCTGAAAGTAAGAAGGAATGCAATTGTTTTATGACTTCCAGCATCTGTCAAAGATATGAGGTCTATGTATTTTCACAGGTAGATGCTAAATATTACCAGATTCCAGCAGTGGGGGGTTCACTTGGGATAGAGTCAGATGACAAGAATAATGTCATTCTGCAAGCTATCCCAGCAGTAATATTTGAGATATTAATTTGAGAACTCTCTGATAGACACAGGACATTCTGTATTCTGTCTTGGACCTGGGAAAAAGAAAACCCATTCACCACACATATGCCTTGCTGTGATGAAGTAAGTTTCTAGGGAACAGTACAATTCTCTTGGCTATAGTCAGGAGTATAGCAAAGCTTATTTTAGATATGTTTCTTTATTTATTTGAGACTGTCCTGCAATGTTGTTTTAAATATTCCCCGTGATTCTGAACTCTGATGTCACTGTGATTATATACTGAGTATTTCCTTGTTCTTTTATTATTTATTATTAAATATATTTAAACCTTTCATTCTGGCTGATCTGTCTAGAGATATTTAAGTTTTGAGAGCATTTGCATATTTATTTGATGACACTGTGTGGGTCACTTATAACAGCCTTACTCAAACTACCATTTGTATTAATATTAATATTACACAGTAAGATTGGGCACTCTTTGTTAAGGCCTTTGAAGTAGCTGATAAGGAGTTGGCTGGTGACAGTGATAGCTATCTTATACTGTGGGCAAAAGGGGGGCATAGCTAGTAAACCTGTGCCAGCCTTTCCCACATATGTGTGTGTGTGTGTGTGTGTGTGTGTGTGTGTGTGTGTGTGTGTGTGTGTGTGTGTGTGTGTGTGTGTGTGTAAATCAAACCACAAAGAGTGTGTGTGTGACAGCTACATGGGCAGGGACACAAAGCACTGGTTGGACAGAGAGGGTGCTGGAGGTCCTGGCTTGGCCATTCAACTGAGATCTAAACTCTATAGCTGTGCCAGTGGGGAGTCTTACTGGGGATCTGGAGAAAGAGGGAGAAACCAACCCCAGACTGACTGTGGTCTCTGTGTGCTCTTAAGGGAAATTGCACTTAATGCAGAGAGCTGCATCTGGAAATACTGTGTGTGCATCTGTTATCCTCTCAGTACGTCCCCACTGGTGCCAGTGGTGACGATTGATGCTTCTTGATTACTGGTCCAGTGCTGAGTTGTCACTATATATATATATATATATATATATATATATGTATATATATATATATATATATATATATATATATATATATATATATATATACATATATATATATATATATATATATAGATTCACTTCATAACATTGAAATATCAAAATACTGAAACTCAAAACACTGAAACCAAAATACTGAAAGCTCAAAATACTGAATACTCAAAATACTGAAACTCAAAATACTGAAAACACATATTATGCGTAAACTCAGCTTAAACAACATAAATCATAACAATTTCTACCAAATATATGCATGGGGGCAAGCCCCTGCACCCCATGTGGGCTGCCCCACACTCCCTGCTAATTAAATATATCAACTCCAAGATTGCACATAGTGTAGTTAAGGGTAAACTTGGAGTAGATATATATAATTAGCAGGGGGTGCAGGGGGCTTGCCCCCCTGCATATATTTGGTAGAAATTGTTATGATTTATGTTGTTTAAGCTGAGTTTACGCATAATATGTGTTTTCAGTATTTTGAGTTTCAGAATTTTGAGTATTCAGTATTTTGAGCTTTCAGTATTTTGGTCTTCAGTATTATGAAGTTTTGTCATTTTCAGTATTTTGAAGTTTCAGTGTTATGAAGTGATATATATATATATATATATATATATATATATATATATATATATATATATATATGGATCTATCTTACAACGTCGACAAGTCAAAACGCCGAAAACGAAATCACCGACACCACATAACCGACATTTCACAAACACGAAACCTCACATGCCCGACACACCATAATCCCGACAAGCAACAAACAAAACAAATCCCCGGTCCAAAAAGCACACACACAACACAAGCACACCAAAATCCTTACAAACCAACACTAAACCTCACATACACAAGTACCTACAACCTTAACCCAAACCCTAACCCTAAGGTCCGCCACTATCGCACACTCACCTAACCCCTAACTCACTTAACCCGCCTAACCCACAAACTATCACAGTCGCACACTTACCTAGCCAACCCTAACTCACTTAACCCGCCTAACCCACAAACTATCACAGTCGCACACTTACCTAGTCCAACGCACCTAACTCACTTAACCCGCCTAACCCACAAACTATCACAGTCGCGACACTACCCCTAGCCCGCCGCCTAACCCTAACTCACTTAACCCCTAACCCACAAACTATCACAGTCGCCTAACGTCCGTCACTACCGCATACATCCACAGCCTTTTCCCATGTCGATGTTCTCAGCGGGTTTTGATCCGTCGGTCTTCTCCGCTGATCTTCTGGCGTCGGTGTTCTCGCTGTCGGCGTTCTGACTTGTCGACGTAGTCAGATAGACCCATATATATATGTATACGGGTGTATGTCAGATGATCGAGTTTTCAGAAACCTGAAATTCATATGATCGAGACCATATGATTGAGTTTTTAAATACCCGAACATCAAAAAAAAAAACCACCCAAAAATCTACTTTTTTAAAGCCCCTGCACCCCCTACACCCTCTGCAAATGTTATATACCAACTCCGAGATTGCACTAGAGTGAGGAAAAAGGTAAAGTTTCCAATCCACACTTTGCCACTGCACCACAATCTCCATTCAAAAGCTTCAGGTTTTCAAAAACTCGATCATATGATCTCGACCATATGAATTTCGAGTTTCTGAAATCTCGATCAACTGATAGGGACCCAAATGGGTCTATATTAGAACACTGAAGTTTCACAACTTCGAATGTTCTAATATTGACCCCTATTTAACAAACGCTGAAAATAGTGAAGTTGCGGAACACCGAATTTCTTCCTAGGGAAAGAATTTGGTTAGCCGTTCCTGTGGCTTCGCTATGTTCAGCACTGTGATGGAAAGTTAGGGGTCGGGATCAGGTAAGTGTGCGATTGTATGGACGTGAGGGTTAGGGCACAGGGTAGGTGAGTTAGGGTTAGGGCGCGGGTCAGGTAAGTGTGCGATTGTGTGGACGTGAGGGTTAGGGCAAGGTAGGTGAGTTAGGGTTAGGGTGCGGGTGAGGTGAGTGTGCGATAGTGACTGACTTTAGGGTTAGGGTTTGAGTTAAGGTAAGTGGATAGCTAGTGGTGTGTGTACAGCTTAGTGTAGGGTTAGATGTAGGATTTTAGGTGTATATGTGTGGATTGCTGTTTGTTTGGTGTGTTTGTGTTGTGTGTATGTGTATTGAACAGCAAATTTTTTCCCTTGGAAAAAATTTGCTATTCTGCATGTTCGATGTTGTCAGCATTTGCTGAATAGGGGTCAATATTGGAACATTCGACGTTTTAAAAAGTCGATGATCTAATATAGACCTGACCCAAACATATATTATCTATCTATATATATATATATATATATATATATATATATATATATATATACACACACACACACACACATATATGTATATATATATATATATATATATATATATATATATATATATTTAAGCGCTATAAAATCCTGAAAGCCCAAAATCCCGAGACCAAAGTCTTGAAAGTTCAAAATACTGAAAAGTCAAAATTCTGAATTTCATAATACTGAAAATACACAGGATACTAAACACTTACCATATTCCAGAACAAGTGCATGCAGAAACATATTACACTTCAACTATAAGCAGGGGGGCAATCTAAGAGTTGATAAATTTAAGTAGCAGGGTGTGTGGGGGCGCAGCCCCCCTCATTAAGGGTGCAGGGGCACTTTCCCCCTGCTTATACTTGGAGAAGAGTAACATGGTTTGTCTTTTATTTGTTTTCGTATGTACTTGTGCTGGAATATAGTAAGTGTTGGAATCCTGTATGTCTTCAGTATTATGAGATTCGGTATTTTGAATTAAACACATTACCAAAACAGAATGTAAACATAACACGGTTTAATTTTTTTAAGATACATATAATTCTTTATCCACAGATGTTACAGCAATGTGAATTAAACCTCTTAAAGCTGCAGCACCTATCACCAATGCTTATCAGATGGCTTTGCCTCAGTGACCCACATTACAGCCTGTAATGTGTATGCATACACAGCAGCTGACAGCCATACAGTGTTTAATGTACAGAAAGGCATTTAACATAAATGTTATTGAATGACAGGTACATGTGAAAACAGGCTGCATGAATGAAAAATGTATGTAATAGATTTTTTAAATATTTTAAGCTTTATTCATTATAAAGCCTAAAAGGAAATATCTGGTCTGTTATGTTCTGGAACATCATACTACAGCACTGCCTAGACTGCTTAAGGCCAGCTGCAGGAGTACCATGGGGGAACCTGTTATAATGCTGTAGTCACACATACTACTTCTTCCGGGTCTATATCACCATATCGAATGGTGATAATGCGGAACGTTGAAAATATCGAAAGTTCACGAGAACGAACTTGTGTTTTTGGGGTCGCGGTACAGTGAAGATTGTGATATTTGCCCTTTCCTCACTGTAGTGTGACCACGGATTTGGAATATATATTTAGTGGGGGGGTGTGGGGGGCACAGCCCCCCACAATAGCAAGTTCGTTCTCGTGAACTTTCGATATTTTCACCGTTCGACATTTTCACCATTCGATATGGTGATATAGACCCCCTCCTCCACCTAAGATCATGATGAAGAAAAAGTGCACAATTAAATAGTTTTTGTGATAAACTAATAAAAGTCACTTCATAGCCCCTAATAGACAAAGAACCATGTTAAATATATTTAGTATTGCACTTTTTTTCTTCCCCAAATGGTATGGTAATTAAGCTGACCATACATTATACAGAAATATTAAGGTTATTTTTCAGGTGATTTAACGTCCTTAGCACTGTTTTGTTGATGTCCTTGGTTTATAATTTCATCAATATGAGATAACTACCTTATAAATATAAGGTGTTCAAAATTATGCTCTGATGTTATTGATGAAGATGCAGTCAGCATCAAAACAGGTTTAATGACCTTGTTTCAGCAGTGGAATAATAAAGGTTTTGCATCATCTTACTTCTAGTTTGCTTTTGCCTGAATGTGCTGAGCTGTTTGTTGTTATACCAAGAAAAAGCCACCTGTTTTCTAGGTGAACAAATATGTAAAACCCCTTTCAAAAACTGGTTGACTTGAGGACAGGAAGAAAGGGAGAAACTAAAAGCAGACAGACAGAAATGACTGAAAGGTGAATCTTAACAGAGGAGTAAGAAAGGGCAGTGATTAACAACTCCCACAAATAATCTAGAAACAGGGTCCTAATTCTTAATGTGACACCAACTAGAAAATGTTTTCCACTTGCACATACACAATTTTCTTGTAGGAGTTTTTTTTAGCTTTCTTTAGTACTGTTGCATGTCCTCAGAAAAAAGGCTGTCTATCATCCAAGCAGTCAACTAACGGTTTTCAGGTTGGAGTGTGTCAGATAATACACCCAGTCTGTGGGGAAGCCTGTGGTAATTGCCCTACCCCATTTTTAAAAGAAAGGAGAATCGCTGTTGCCTGGGTCAAAAGGGAGTCATCGCCACTATCTTTGGAGAGGCCTTCTAAATCTTTAGAAGAACCCTGGGTATCAGTGGAAAGGGTATAAAAGCATACAGTAATATTTCTGTCCATGGGAATGAGAAAACATGTCTTCCATGCCTGTTTGCATAGCCGGCCTTAGGCATAGGCCAACTAGGCAGCCTCCACTGAAAATGAAAATGTATCCAGTCGGACTATCCCACTCAACAAATGTAAAATAAAATAAAATTAATTAATTAAATTACTTTATGGCTACACAATAAAATATGGTATCTTTCAGTTTTTAATGCAGCTAGACACAGAGTCTGTGCTTATAAGCTTTCTGTATTGTCTTTGGAGTGAACTAAATACTACCTCTGAAAGTAAGAAGGAATGCAATTGTTTTATGACTTCCAGCATCTGTCAAAGATATGAGGTCTATGTATTTTCACAGGTAGATGCTAAATATTACCAGATTCCAGCAGTGGGGGGGGTTCACTTGGGATAGAGTCAGATGACAAGAATGATGTCATTCTGCAAGCTATCCCAGCAGTAATATTTGAGATATTAATTTGAGAACTCTCTGATAGACACAGGACATTCTGTATTCTGTCTTGGACCTGGGAAAAAGAAAACCCATTCACCACACATATGCCTTGCTGTGATGAAGTAAGTTTCTAGGGAACAGTACAATTCTCTTGGCTATAGTCAGGAGTATAGCAAAGCTTATTTTAGATATGTTTCTTTATTTATTTGAGACTGTCCTGCAATGTTGTTTTAAATATTCCCCGTGATTCTGAACTCTGATGTCACTGTGATTATATACTGAGTATTTCCTTGTTCTTTTATTATTTATTATTAAATATATTTAAACCTTTCATTCTGGCTGATCTGTCTAGAGATATTTAAGTTTTGAGAGCATTTGCATATTTATTTGATGACACTGTGTGGGCCACTTATAACAGCCTTACTCAAACTACCATTTGTATTAATATTAATATTACACAGTAAGATTGGACACTCTTTGTTAAGGCCTTTGAAGTAGCTGATAAGGAGTTGGCTGGTGACAGTGATAGCTATCTTATACTGTGGGCAAAAGGGGGGCATAGCTAGTAAACCTGTGACACCCTTTCCCACATATGTGTGTCTATGCGTGTGTGTGTGTGTGTGTGTGTGTGTGTGTGTGTGTGTGTGTGTGTGTGTGTGTGTGTGTGTAAATCAAACCACAAAGAGTGTGTGTGTGACAGCTACATGGGCAGGGACACAAAACACTGGTTGGACAGAGAGGGTGCTGGAGGTCCTGGCTTGGCCATTCAACTGAGATCTAAACTCTATAGCTGTGCCAGTGGGGGAGTCTTACTGGGGATCTGGAGAAAGAGGGAGAAACCAACTCCAGACTAGCTGTGGTCTCTGTGTGCTCTTAAGGGAAATTGCACTTAATGCAGAGAGCTGCATCTGGAAATACTGTGTGTGCATCTGTTATCCTCTCAGTACGTCCCCACTGGTGCCAGTGGTGACGATTGATGCTTCTTGATTACTGATCCAGTGCTGAGTTGTCACTATATATATATATATATATATATGGATTCACTTCATAACACTGAAACTTCAAAATACTGAAAATGACAAAACTTCATAATACTGAAGACCAAAATACTGAAAGCTCAAAATACTGAATACTCAAAATACTGAAACTCAAAATACTGAAAACACATATTATGCGTAAACTCAGCTTAAACAACATAAATCATAACAATTTCTACCAAATATATGCATGGGGGCAAGCCCCCCTGCACCCCCCACACCCCCTGCTAATTATATATATCTACTCCAAGATTGCACTTAACTACACTATGTGCAATTTTGGAGTTGATATATTTAATTAGCAGGGGGTGTGGGGGGCGCAGCCCCCCACATGGGGGGTGCAGGGGTGCTTGCCCCCCTGCATATATTTGGTAGAAATTGTTATGATTTATGTTGTTTAAACTGAGTTTACGCATAATATGTGTTTTCAGTATTTTGAGTTTCAGTATTTTGAGTACTCAGTATTTTGAGCTTTCAGTATTTTGGTCTTCAGTATTATGACGTTTTGTCATTTTCAGTATTTTGAAGTTTCAGTGTTATGAAGTGAATCCATATATATATATATATATATATATATATATATATATATATATATATATATATATATATATATACGGGTGTATGTCAGATGATCGAGTTTTCAGAAACCTGAAATTCATATGATCGAGACCATATGATTGAGTTTTTAAATACTCGAACATCAAAAAAAAAAAACACCCAAAAATCTACTTTTTTAAAGCCCCTGCACCCCCTACACCCTCTGCAAATGATATATACCAACTCCGAGATTGCACTAGAGTGAGGAAAAAGGTAAAGTTTCCAATCCACACTTTGCCACTGCACCACAATCTCCATTCAAAAGCTTCAGGTTTTCAAAAACTCGATCATATGGTCTCGACCATATGAATTTCGAGTTTCTGAAATCTCGATCAACTGATAGGGACCCAAATGGGTCTATATTAGAACACTGAAGTTTCACAACTTCGAATGTTCTAATATTGACCCCTATTTAACAAACGCTGAAAATAGTGAAGTTGCGGAACACCGAATTTCTTCCTAGGGAAAGAATTCGGTTAGCCGTTCTTGTGGCTTCGCTATGTTCAGCACTGTGATGGAAAGTTAGGGGTCGGGATCAGGTAAGTGTGTGATTGTATGGACGTGAGGGTTAGGGCACGGGGTAGGTGAGTTAGGGTTAGGGCGCGGGTCAGGTAAGTGTGCGATTGTGTGGACGTGAGGGTTAGGGCAAGGAAGGTGAGTTAGGGTTAGGGTGCGGGTGAGGTGAGTGTGCGATAGTGACTGACTTTAGGGTTAGGGTTTGAGTTAAGGTAAGTGGATAGCTAGTGGTGTGTGTACAGCTTAGTGTAGGGTTAGATGTAGGATTTTAGGTGTATATGTGTGGATTGCTGTTTGTTTGGTGTGTTTGTGTTGTGTGTATGTGTGTCGGAACAGCAAATTTTTTCCCTTGGAAAAAATTTGCTGTTCTGCATGTTCGATGTTGTCAGCATTTGCTGAATAGGGGTCAATATTGGAACATTCGACGTTTTAAAAAGTCGATGATCTAATATAGACCTGACCCAAACATATATTATCTATATATATATATATATATATATATATATATATATATATATATATATCTATATATGGTTCTAGGTTATAACACCGACAGCACACAACATCGACAACGACATCACCGACACCACATCATCGACAGCTCACAAACACGACACCACACACACTCAACACATCATCACAACAACCAATAAACAAAACAAATTCCCTGACCAAAAACCACACACACAACACAAGCACACCTAAATCCTAACAAACAAACACTAAACCTTACATACACAACTATCCACTACCCTAACCGAAACCCTAACCCTAAGGTCCGTCACTATCGCACACTAACCTAACCCGCTCCCTGACCCTAACTCACTTAACCCGCCCCTAACCCAAACAAAGTCACTACTGCACCCTTACCTAACTCGCGCCCTAACCCTAACTCACTTAACCCGCCCCAACCCAAAACATTCACTACTGCACCCTTACCTAACTCGCCTAACCCTAACTCACTTAACCCGCCCCTAACCCAAAACATTCAGTACTGCACCCTTACCTAACTCGCGCCCTAACCCTAACTCACTTAACCCACCCCTACCCCTACAGACCGCCAACATCGCACACTGACCTTACTCGCACCCTAACGTCCATCACTACCGCATACTTACACATCCTTTCCCCATCTCGGTGTTCTCCGCGTCAGTGTTTTCATCCGTCGATCTTCTTGCGTCGGTGATTTCGCTGTCGGTCTTCCCATCTGTCGACGTTATAACCTAGACCCATATATATATATATATATATATATATATATATATATATATATATATATATATATATATAGATATATACATACAGACACACACACACACACACACATATATATATGTGTATATATATATATATATATATATATATATATATATATATATATATATATATATATATATATATATATATATATATATATATATATATATATATATATATATGAGCGCTATAAAATCCTGAAAGCCCAAAATCCCGAGACCAAAGTCTTGAAAGTTCAAAATACTGAAAAGTCAAAATTCTGAATTTCATAATACTGAAAATACACAGGATACTAAACACTTACCATATTCCAGAACAAGTACATGCAGAAACATATTACACTTCAACTATAAGCAGGGGGGCAATCTAAGAGTTGATATATTTAAGTAGCAGGGTGTGTGGGGGCGCAGCCCCCCTCATTAAGGGTGCAGGGGCACTTTCCCCCCTGCTTATACTTGGAGAAGAGTAATATGGTTTGTCTTTTATTTGTTTTCGTATGTACTTGTGCTGGAATATAGTAAGTGTTGGAATCCTGTATGTTTTCAGTATTATGAGATTCGGTATTTTGAACTAAACACATTACCAAAACAGAATGTAAACATAACACGGTTTAATTTTTTTAAGATACATATAATTCTTTATCCACAGATGTTACAGCAATGTGAATTAAACCTCATAAAGCTGCAGCACCTATCACCAATGCTTATCAGATGGCTTTGCCTCAGTGACCCACATTACAGCCTGTAATGTGTATGCATACACAGCAGCTGACAGCCATACAGTGTTTAATGTACAGAAAGGCATTTAACATAAATGTTATTGAATGACAGGTACATGTGAAAACAGGCTACATGAATGAAAAATGTATGTAATAGATTTTTTAAATATTTTAAGCTTTATTCATTATAAAGCCTAAAAGGAAATATCTGGTCTGTTATGTTCTGGAACATCATACTACAGCATTGCCTAGACTGCTTAAGGCCAGCTGCAGGAGTACCATGGGGGAACCTGTTATAATGCTGTAGTCACACATACTACTTCTTCTGGGTCTATATCACCATATCGAATGGTGATAATATGGAACGTTGAAAATATCGAAAGTTCACGAGAACGAACTTGTGTTTTTGGGGTCGCGGTACAGTGAAGATTGTGATATTTGCCCTTTCCTCACTGTAGTGTGACCACGGATTTGGAATATATATTTAGTGGGGGGTGTGGGGGGCACAGTCCCCCACAATAGCAAGTTCGTTCTCGTGAACTTTCGATATTTTCACCGTTCGGCATTTTCACCATTCGATATGGTGATATAGACCCCCTCCTCCACCTAAGATCATGGTGAAGAAAAAGTGCACAATTAAATAGTTTTTGTGATAAACTAATAAAAGCCACTTCATAGCCCCTAATAGACAAAGAACCATGTTAAATATATTTAGTATTGCACTTTTTTCTTCCCCAAATGTTATGGTAATTAAGCTGACCATACATTATACAGAAATATTAAGGTTATTTTTCAGGTGATTTAATGTCCTTAACACTGTTTTGTTGATGTCCTTGGTTTATAATTTCATCAATATGAGATAACTACCTTATAAATATAGGGTGTTCAAAATTATGCTCTGATGTTATTGATGAAGATGCAGTCAGCATCAAAACAGGTTTAATGACCTTGTTTCAGCAGTGGAATAATAAAGGTTTTGCATCATCTTACTTCTAGTTTGCTTTTGCCTGAATGTGCTGAGCTGTTTGTTGTTATACCAAGAAAAAGCCACCTGTTTTCTAGGTGAACAAATATGTAAAACCCCTTTCAAAAACTGGTTGACTTGAGGACAGGAAGAAAGGGAGAATCTAAAAGCAGACAGACAGAAATGACTGAAAGGTGAATCTTAACAGAGGAGTAAGAAAGGGCAGTGATTAACAACTCCCACAAATAATCTGGAAACAGGGTCCTAATTCTTAATGTGACACCAACTAGAAAATGTTTTCCACTTGCACATACACAATTTTCTTGTAGGAGTTTTTTTTAGCTTTCTTTAGTACTGTTGCATGTCCTCAGAAAAAAGGCTGTCTATAATCCAAGCAGTCAACTAACGGTTTTCAGGTTGGAGTGTGTCAGATAATACACCCAGTCTGTGGGGAAGCCTGTGGTAATTGCCCTACCCCATTTTTAAAAGAAAGGAGAATCGCTGTTGCCTGGGTCAAAAGGGAGTCATCGCCACTATCTTTGGAGAGGCCTTCTAAATCTTTAGAAGAACCCTGGGTATCAGTGGAAAGGGTATAAAAGCATACAGTAATATTTCTGTCCATGGGAATGAGAAAACATGTCTTCCATGCCTGTTTGCATAGCCGGCCTTAGGCATAGGCCAACTAGGCAGCCGCCTAGGGCACTGCTCTAGAAGGGGTGCTTTTCCAGTATTTATTTGGTGTAGGTAGACCAGGATGGGGGCACCGGGTGGTGTGGTAAGGGGAGCTGTGGAGCCCTTTTGCCTAGGGCACCAGTTGATCTAAGGCCACTCCTGCCTGTTTGCAAGGAATTCTGGAGCAGAATTTCTCTGTCTATTTTGAAAGGAGGCAAACAGATCTATTTGTGATCTTCCCCACAATTGGATCACCCCCCCAGATATAGTTTCTATTTTTGAAGGTCTAGCCTGGTCCTGCTCAGCTATCTGCTACAATGTTTTACTCTGATGGAATGTATAAGGCTTGAAGAGTCAAACTGGGATGAGCTGCCACTTCCTAGGCCACTGTAGCAAGTCTGCAAAGAGGATAATATCTGATACCAATTTACTGTGGAGTTGTCTGTTATCACTTACAAAAAATCATGGGCACCAGAGACAATTTAAGGCTTTTAAAACACCAATTACTGCCAGCATCTCTTTGACACTTATGTTCTTTTGTCGGTTCTGCTTAGTCCACAGACCTTGCAGTTTAACCCCTTCTGTCAATGGAGTGAAAGGTCTGAGGTGCCTGTTATGACAGGCTGAAGATGAAGTGGAAGGTAGAAGGGAAAAGGGAGAAACTTAGGTGGACAGCAAACCAGTCCACTCACTACAATACCTCTCTTTTCACAAACCCCAGCACTGGAATATGAAAATATAAAGGGTAACTATGCTGAAACCAGACTGATCTGAGATACCACTGAATTTTTTCTTATGTGAAGTCTGGCCAGGGCAATTAGAAGAATCATAGAATCTTGAGAAATTCCTTGGCAGATGTTAGGGATAGGTTGGAAAAGCTCAGCAAGATTTCTTTGCATAGTTCTACTTTATCCAAAGGAAGAAAAGCTCTTCTTCAGAAGGTATCCCAGAAAAAATACTCTGTGGCAAGGGATGAGGTAAAGATTTCTGTAAGTTCACTTGAAATTCCCGACTGAGTAGGAGTTTATTGACCCATGTGTGGTAATCTGGACAACTGGAAAAAAGTCTGCAAATATAAGACAATTATTCAAATATGGAAAGATGTGAATGCCTCAAAGATTGCAGTAAGCAATTAATGGAGACAAACATAGACCAAAGGGTAAAACAGAGAATTGATACTGTAAGCCAGATACACAAAACCTTAAAAAACATCTGAATTCTTTATAGATTGGCATGTGATGATAAGCATCTTTCAAGTTGAACGTTACCATGAAGCTGAGGGAGGGAATGAGTGGATTAAGGTTTGGAAGGATAACATTTTGAACTTTGGGACCTTGACAAATAAACTAAAAAAGGTTATGTCTAGGCTTGGTCTTCAAGTTTCTCTATTCTTTGGTACTAGAAATATCCCTGCATAAAAATCCTTATCTATCTGATCTGAAGGCACAAGTTCTATGATCCCCTCGGACATTTGCTCAAAAATTGGAGGACACAGGAACATTTGGTTTACAAGATGAGGAAGACTCCTCTAAAATGGGAGTAGTAATTCCTACTGCAATCTGTAGCTTTGTTGGATAATATTCTCAGAACCCCTTTGCTTGAGGTAATTTGATGACACTGGGGAAGATGAAGGCCTAGACTAAGGGAAAAATGTAAAGGATTGTCAGGGTAGGGGGGAACTTGTATGGGCAAATAGTCATTCTGACTTTGTGGATGGCCTTGATTCTGGGAGGTGCTCCCTTTCTTTTCTTGGCCTTCCTCCCATTGCTTTTTAAGTTTCTGTTTCTTAGAGCTTTGCTGATACTGCTTATTCTGCTTTACCATATCATTCCATGTGTGTTGTCCATCTCAACCTTTATTCTCAGTGATGGGTCAGATCCGATTCATCGGATCCATCTCGGCCATTTCAAAAGCTTGAGGCCTTCAATAAAGCTCTTGGGCATTCTTCCTTACCCATAATGCAACTCCTTAACTTTCTTAGATCTTGTTTGCCCCTGGTAACTCATATAAAGTGATTGATTTAATAGATTAACAGACAAAAGGCTATTTCTGAGGCTAAAGAGTCCTGTGATATCCAATTAGTGTTACTTGGTCTCCCAGGAGTATAGGCAGGGGGTATGGAGGATGAGTTGTGAGAATAAAGGTCAAGATGGACAATACACATGGAACATTATGGTAAGTATATAACTTCTTTATGTGATGTTGTCAATCTTGCCTTTATTCTCACTGATGGCACTGCACCCCAAGCTACCTGAATCTTGGGTGGCTCATGCCCATGTCGCTACAGCACAGATATTATCCAAAGGCAGCATATGTGGCTACCAACCTAGTGGAATGTGTTTTAACAGGGTTAGAAAGGGCTTTGTTCTTAGAATTGTAAATTAAAGCTATACATTGTGAAAGCCATTTGGATAAGGTAACTTTGGACACTGGTTAGCCTTTTTTAATATCTGAATAAGAAATAAAGAGCTGATCTGACTTTCTGATTTCTGACGTTCTATGCAAGAAGAATCATAATTGTCTATGAACATCCAGCAGATGCAGTAAATATTCCCCTTTATTTTGGAAGTTTGGGAAGAAAACTGGCAAATAAATAGACTGATTGAGGTTACTTTGTGACACAATCTTAGGTAGAAGTGAGGAGTTAGTGCATAAAGAAACTCTGTCCTTATGAAATACTAGGTATAGAGGTTTGGCAGACAAAGCTTGCAATTCTGAAACTTTCTTAGCCGAAGAAATAGCCACTAAGAGGAGTGTTTTCTAGAAGAGATACTTCAAATCACAGGTAGCAGATGGTTCAAAGGGAGGAGAGGTAATGTTTGAAAAAACTAATTTCAGATCCTAGGACAGTGACGGATTTTTGTACAGAGGTTTTATCATTGTAGTTCCTTTTAGGAATGCCTTACAAACTCTGTGTGACATAATTCCAGAACCCTTTTCTCCTATATGGAAATTTGAAATTCCTGCCAACTGAACTCATAGTGGCTGCAGCAGCACCTTCATTGAAAAGTTTTGCTAAGAATTCTAGAATAGAATGTATGGGTGCAATGAAGAGGTATATTTGATTACTGTTGGCCTATAAGACAAATCTTTTCCATTTACCTCTGTACAGTTTTCGTGCAGATGATTTATTTGAAGATAAGAAAATATGCTTAACAGGAAAGAAAAGAAAACCTGCAGATCAGGGGAACTGGAGCAGCCAAGCTGTTAGCTTGAGACTGTTCAGGTTGGGATGAACCATTCCTGATGGGTGAGTTAGAAGGTTCAGAGCAGGGTCTAGAATCCATAGTTCATCCTGTAGATAAGGCTGAAGAAAGGGGAACCAGATTTGTCGAGGCAAGTTGGAGGCAATTAGGATTATTGTCATCTCCAACAAACTTGCTTTCTGCAAAGATTTGGGAATTAGAGGGATTGGAGGGAAGGCGTAAAGAAATCCTGGAGGCTGGTCAAGAACAAGTGCATCCCTTGGTGACTCCTTCAGAGGAGGGATCAGGGGCAAAGTAATTGCTGAATTTGGCATTGGTGGGTGATGCAAAGAGATTGCAGCAAGGCTGGACACATTTTCAGAGATCTCTTCCACATCTTTCTGACTGAGGGACCACTCGTGCAGCCATAAAATGGCTCTGCTCAACTTGTCTGCAATTATGTTGGACTTCCCTGGGATGTGCATTGCTATTAGAAAGCAGTTGGAAGCCATTGTCCATTGCCAAACCCTCAGGGCTTCTCAACAAAGGGAGTAAGTTCTGTCCCCCTCCCCCATTTGTTTATGTACCAGACCATGGACATGTTGTCTGATTGGATTGCTATCATTCCCAGTGGGAGGGAGTCTTGAAATGCTTGCAGTGTCAAAAGCACCACCCTCATCTGCAAGATGTTTATGTGCAGATGAGCCTTGTGTTGTTGCCAGATACCTTGAACTGTCTTTCCGAGATAACCCCCCCCCCCCAAATCTGAGAAGCATCCGTGGTCACCGTGGCTTGGAGTTGAGGGGGAACAAAGTGACAGCCTTGAGACACCACAGGAGAGTAAATCCACCACTGGAGATCCTTTTTCCATTAATTAGTTATTCTGATCTTGTGCATTATAGGAAGATCTAGAATTGACCATTGTGTCGCAAGTAACCGTTGAAGTATTCTCATGTGAATATGAGCTAGAGGAATGAGAACAATTGAAGCTGACATTTTTCCCAGTACTTGGAGAAGTAGCTTGGCAGAAGCTTGTTTCTTTCTGATCAACAGTCTTACATAATGGTGAAGATCATCTTCTCTGTCTTGTGGAAGTCTTACTATCATTGTAGTTGTGTTTATCTTTGCTCCTATAAAAACCAAGGTCTGACATGTCTCTAGAGCAGGTTTTTCATAATTTATGGTAATAACTAGCAGGGAACAGAGTTACAGAGTATAGTCTCTGGCTTGTAGCAGGGGATGCCTGGTCGGGGGAGTTATAAGCCAGTCATCCAGATACAGAAACACCAGGAATCTGCGGCATCTCAAGTGAGCCACCATTACTGCCAGACATTTGGTGAACACTCTGAAGGCTGTAGTGAGTCTAAAGGGCACAGCTCAAAACTAGAAGTGATGGGTTCCTAGCTGGAAGCACAAGTACCTTCTGGATCACATTTCCATCCTGAAGGTCTATTGAGCATATCCAATTGTCTTTTTCCAGGAATGGAAGTATCAAATGCAGTGTCACCATCTGGAACTTGGTCTTTTTCAGAGATTTATTTAGATTGCTGGTCCCCTATTTTCTTTGGTACTAAAAAGAATCTTGAGCAAGTTCTGTATCCTCTCTGGTCTGTGGGGACCTCTTATTTGACTCTTTTTCTTAGGAAGTTTTGAATTTCTAATATTGCTTGTTCCTTCTGACTGGGTGGAACATCTGGAAGTGTCTTGTTTACAAGAGTGGGGAAGATGAAGGGAATGATATATCCCCTGGATATAATGTCCTGCACCAATTTGTATTTTGTTATCTTTTGCCAGATTTCGCAGTGCAGAGACAATCACCTCCCAACTGCCTCCAGAGGTGAGCAGTCAGACACTCCTTCAGGAGTGCTGGAAGGGTCTACCAGAGAAAGATTCTCTGGAGTCCTGGTTCTGTGGGCCTCCCCTGCTGCAAGGATGGTGTCTTCCATTATCGCTCCCCCCTCTGCCTCTAGGTGAACCTTTGTCCTGTGTGTCCTGGAAAGACCTTTGTGACTTTCTGAACCACATTTTTCCACTACCTCTCTGACCTTTTGGAAAGGGTCTGGTAGGTGTGGAAAAATGCACTGCAATGGCAGACAAGGTCTTGCCTATCTGTTCACACCTGGTAAGGGTTTCCTTAACTTTAGGCCCAAAAAGAGAAGAGCCATCAAAAGGGGCATTAATGAAGGAAGACTTGAAGGGCTCAGTGAAATTGTGAAGGCGCATCCAGGCCTGCTTCTGAGAGAGATGTCTGAACCCACTGCCCTACTCATTCCATCTGTTGCATAAGATATGAGCCTTATGGAAGGAGTCTGAAAGTTCCTTCAACAGGTCCCTCTGTAATCTGGTGAAATGAGTAAAGTAGTTCACAGACTGTAAGATGAGGGTCACTGACAAAGAGATGCACTTCCCATACCTATCTAGTTCTGGAATCCTTATTTAGTGGATGGATAGAGGAACTGGTCTCTGATAGCTCCTTTTTAGTGGCTGCAGCCACGACCATGGCATCAACTGCTACACCATCTGTTTAGAATGGTTTATCCTTTGAGACAGTAATGTATTTATTTGGCCTCCTAGGAGTAGGTTCTATGGAATCTGGGTTCTCCCAAGCCTTCCAAAAGATTAATTTAATAAACTCATCGGAAGGAGAAATCACCCAAGAGGTTGAAAGGTAAGACCCGAAAGCCTTCAGGTATACTGACTCCTCAGCTGAAGAGGATGTGGACTGCCAGTCACCTGTACTTTAAAATTTCCAGGGTGTCTCCAAAGGAGACATCTTCAAGAGCAACCATGGGGACCCCTCTGCCTCATCTAGGTCAGTATCAGATGTCATAGACTTGTCTGGGGAGTCAAGATGCTTCCTTTTGCAGGTCCTCTTCCAAGGGACCTCCTCAGTGGGATAGTTTGGGGAGGTTTCAGAAGAGGGGGGAGTCCCATGTTGGACATCTTGAGGCCTGGGGTCTCTGCCGTCCTGTGGACAGAGTATGTGAGAAGACAAAGACATCTGCACAGAACTGGGAGGAAGATCCAATAGGGATTGTGTCTTAGACTGGGATGAAGTCAAAACCCTCTTCATGAATTCAAAGGCAGTCTGTCTCTGCACCGAAGAACACCCTGGATCCAACAAAAAGGTTGACTGGGCCAAAAGAATCTCTGGGGCAGAAGACAGAAGCTCCAAACAGAGGTAGGAGCTGAACACACCCATGCCAAAGCCCCAAGAGGCAGGATCAGATCTGGAAGATCTGAAATGGCTCAGTGGACCCAACCAGAGAGTGTTGGCTCCTAGAGGTCTCCTGCTCCAACTGGGCAGAAACGCTTAGGGCAGATATCAGATCCGAGGAACCTATGGGACACAGATCTGATACAGACCCAAGCTGGATGTAGGAATCTTCTGGCTACGAAACCAAGGAATGGATCGGAGGAGGAGCAGACTACAAAGGGGAGGACAGTGTTTGATCTGATTCCTTTGGGTTTGGATCCAACAACCATTTGGCCAAAGCTGGTGTCATTAGCAGCCTCTGCACTACCCTATCCACATCTTCACTGGACAAACTCCTGGTGGACTGAGTAGAAAGACTAGAGGATCTTGACTTCATCAAAAATGGTGATGGGAGCTGAGCAAGGATCAGTCCAAACAAGGTGAATGGCTCCGCTATCTGAATTCTGTTGGTGCTGAAGAATTCAGAACTGATGGTTCCAATTGCTCTGATGAAGTCTTGGAAGCAGCACTGACTGTCTGCTCCAAGGGTTGTGTTGGAGTAGATTGTCTTTGAAATTTCTGCTTCGACTCCGAGGAGGATTTTGGCGCTGAAGTTCAATTTTGAGACTTTTCTGACTTGTCAGATTTGGTGGCAGACTCCAGAGATATAGCCTCAGAGAAGGGGGGGGGGTGTTTCAGCAGATCCTTCAAAATAAGCTTATTTTTGCAGTCGAAGAGAGCCCTTTGGTTGAAACCATGGCATATGAAACATGACTCTTGGAGGTGAAGAGGCCCAAGCAATACACACACAAAGTGTGTGAATCATTAAGGGGCATCTTCTTTCCACACTGCTCACACTTTTGGAAACCAAGAGGTTTCCCCGCATGTTTTTGTGGCATTTTCAACAGCTATAAAAAGAAAAAGGAATTTAAGCAAGAAAAACACACTCACACAAAGGTACAAGCCCACCAGATGGTCTTCTAATTTAAATGGACACAAGGAAAACTTTGATAGATAAAAAAAAAAAAGATTTTTTTTTTTTGTGGAATATCACCCTCTAACTAAAATGGATGATAAAGGAGGAAGGGGATAGAAAAGAGGGGTAAACATTCTCTAACTTGAACAGACATTAGTTAGACATCTTCTAACTGAAATGAATACTAATGGGAGAAGGTAAAGGGGCTAACACTCACTTCAAATACCGAAAAAGCAGGGTATATGTATATGTATGTACATATATATATATATATATATATATATATATATATATATATATATATATAGATAGATAGATAGCAAAGAATACATTAAATAATAAGTACAATAAACTATGACACTATGACAAATAGTAAAAGTAATAGTAGTGAAAATGAAAACACTTATCCCAGAACTTGCTTTAGAACCTCCTTCACAGAGCTGCAAATTGAGATCTGAGGAAGTTAAGGAGTTGTATTAGCGGCAAGAGAGAATGCTTTGCTGAAGGCCTCAAGCTTTTTAAATGGTCGAGACAGATCTGTCCCATCAGTGAGAATAAGGGCGGGATTGGCAACATCACATTGAATGTTTGGTTACCAGAAAAGCAAACATAATTAAAGAATTTAATGAAGATTTAACCTCTGAAGAAGGAAGGTTAACAGCTAGTTTTCTCATATTCAAAGAAAAAAAGAAGCTAGTAAAAATGTCAACACGTGAGCCAGGTAGTTCAAAGTTCTGAAAGTTAACGTAGCAGAGGAATACATTTTCTTCCCAAATCTATCAAAGACTTTCCCATTCTTGGCAGAGAGAGAATTGTATTCGCATTCACAATATGCTTTGCTGTAGATGGCTTTGATAAGGAAATAACTGTAGAGTCAGAAAACAGATACTTTTGTGTTTGTGTGTCCGAGGTATAAGCTATTACACTTTTTAAGGGCAAGGGGACTGTCAGGCATACTGTAGGCTGTAAAGAAAACATATAATGGTGGTAGGACTGGAGGAACAGCTGCATTCTGAGGAAAATCTACTTGTGACAAATCATAAGACTTTTGCTGGGTGACTGAGGTTTCATTTTGTCCCCACTAAAACACTTTTTTCAAATTAGTTATAGTTTCAGAAAAAGATAAATCTTCTGGAGGGAAATCTGAAGAATCAATTTTCCCAGAATCAGAATCTTCAATTTGAGGAGAATTTACTGAAGAGCAATTCCCTTCCATTTCCTGATTTTGACTGGGAGTCAGTGTCACAATGTGATTGAAATAATTGTCTTTTCTTATTTGAAAGTAATGAAGGAACAGGATTTAAAACACTAAAAGCAGAATGCAGTCTCTTAGCAAATCAAACAAGTCTTCCCACCCATAGTTAAAAACTGAGGAGAAATTATGTTCTTTTCTTTCTGCTGTCTTTTCCTGGAAGATCCCCTGGAAAAAGACTGACTCATGTCAGAGGTACTAGCTCAGGAATCAAGATATCATACCCCAACCATAGCATAAAACTTCACCTTCTCCTTCCCCCAAGGTCAGCAAGCGTGGTTCTCCCTTGCTTAGTAAGGACAACTTTACAGCTGCAGAGGACATGCCTATCTCTTGGTCCTTAGTGACTTTCCAAGGAACTACACCAGAAGGATCGAGAGTCAGCAATGAGCAGTTTGGGGAACCAGGTCTGGCCACATTAGAGTCACCCATTGACAACTGAGGTAGTGAGGGAGCTGGCCTGACATACAAAAACTGCCTGCAAACTTCCTTCTTTTTGTATATGGGAAGAAAGAGCTAAGGAGACAGATACTTGCTTCATAACTTAGCCGAGAAATAAAACTTGAAAGTGAGTAGTGGAGCCTGGTTGAGTCAGTAAAACTCTTAACAGAAAAAGTACGTTTTTTTGAGGTACAAATTTCAGTGACAGTCCTCAAAAGCACAAAATACTGCCACAATGTTATTCTGCATGAACATGAAGAAAAAAATAATTACAGAGTTTTTTTAAACACAAAATGTTCACACAAGCATTCCTCCAGTAAAAAAAATATTTTCACAACGTCAGTCCATAAAGAATATATTCCTAGCATAAATTATATGTTTTTTTATAAAAGTAAAACTAGTTTTTCCTCAGAAAAAGAGTTAGTGGAAAGTTTTCCCTAGAAGGGTACTTATCTGCCCAGTCTTGGAGGATAGCTGACTGTCAGTTCCACAAAGCCCACAGGGAAAGCACACTTCAGTGACAAGAAAGAAGCTTTTGGCATTCTTACTGCTGTTTTTATATGGCTCTCCTTAAGCTCCTTAGTGGTTATGGATAATGAAATTGCCTGAACTTTGAAAGATGACTGGTTGGTCATATTCTTGGCAGGATATAAGCCACATATGCTTCTGTAACAGTGATCTAAATGCTGAACATCAGTAAAAGTCAAACATCACTGGTCTTTCTTTAAAGCTATTTTTGTTGGCGAGCAAACCACTCAAACTTATATATACCAACACTGAGATCCCCATATCCTGAAGAAAAGGAAATACCCTTAAAAAGGTCAGTCTTAGAATTGGTGTATACAAGTCTGAATTTTCAGCCATTCACTGTTACAGGGTCAGTATGTTAACCCAACTAACTGTCAAGTTGCACTATTTGATTAATGGGACTTCTGCATCTTCTGGGTTCCAACTTGAACACAATGAGCAAACAGGAATGGGAATCACTTCTCATAATTTACTAAAGCTTAAGTGTTGCAAGTGCTGGCAGTTTGGAGTGGAATGTACAGGAACAAAGTGGTGGGATTTGTTCTATGAATGGTGGAGGTATGTTTACTTCCATTAATAACTTGAATGACTGGTTTACCAGACCTATAAGGTTAACTAAGAATGTTAACAATAGTATAACTGGTTTAAATGCTACTTTGAAAGACAAAATGCACTCATTTGAGAAGCTCATTTCAAAATACCATAATTTGTAACTTGATAACGCATTTTCTCATGACAGTACTGCAGTGAAACATGTACCCAAAGGGCTATGTTTTTTTTTAAATATCCCAATGTCATTGTCGAGAATTCCATGTTACATCAGAAACTGGTTCCGATATTTGACCATGTGAGGATTTAATTGATGGGCATTTTGACTAATGACAATGACAGGTAAATTGTCAAATTTAAGGGATTATTTAAATCTTTACATCAGGAAACTGTGGAGGATTTACTGTTTCCCTCTATGAAAGAATTATATTATCAGCTTTTTTAATGGATTGATCAGGAATGTGGTGTTATTTAGTTAAGGAAGGAGAGAAAGTTGTTATGGGATGATGAGGATTACAGAAATAAGAAGATTTACCTTTGTCTACCTTCAAATCTTTCCGCTAACATAGAGGCTGAGTGTGAGGTGGATTTTGGGAATGGAAATACACTGACCTAGAATGGTGTTGTTGAGAACCAAACTGTTTTCTTAGAGAATCAAACCCCTCATGCTCGATGCATGGTGAGGTTATGGAACAGAATGAATGGGAATGTGAACTTGTATCCAGATTCCAGCTGGAATGCCTGACCAATGTTGCAGAGAGTACAATACCCCAACAGCAGGAGTGCCAAAGGCAGAGTACGGCATTGGATATAATTAATGAATTTTTAATTGTTTCACCTGGTACTGATTATAGTTTTGATGGGTTTTATATTTCTAGCTATAGTTACTTGGAAGTGACTTATTCAGTAAAGGATTTATCTTATTTCCCTCAGTTGGTTTTACTATGGCGAGACATTTGCAGGAACTTAAGCTATTTGTACGTAAACTTAATCTAGCACTTTGGTTTAATGATGCTGATGGTACTGTACATTTTGGGGATATGTTGCGTAGGTCTAGTGTTTTTAATCCTTCACTGGCACCATCACTTCAGGTACTTGAAAAAGGATGTGAGAGGGAAATTTGTTTCTTAACAACCCACAGTGGTAAGACCTTTATTTAATTTGACCAATGAAGAAAGAAAACATCTTTATGATCTAAGTAATGATAGAAGTGTAAGAGTTATAAAACCCAATAAAAGTGGTAGGGTGGTGTTAATGGATGTCTTCTTATCTGGCCACATTAGAGTCACCCATTGACAACTGAGGTAGTGAGGGAGCTGGCCTGACATACAAAAACTGCCTGCAAACTTCCTTCTTTTTGTATATGGGAAGAAAGAGCTAAGGAGACAGATACTTGCTTCATAACTTAGCCGAGAAATAAAACTTGAAAGTGAGTAGTGGAGCCTGGTTGAGTCAGTAAAACTCTTGACAGAAAAAGTAAGTTTATTTTGAGGTACAAATTTCAGTGACAGTCCTCAAAAGCGCAAAATACTGCCACAATGTTATTCTGCATGAACATGAAGAAAAAAATCATTACAGAGTTTTTTTAAACACAAAATGTTCACACAAGCATTCCTCCAGTAAAAAAAATATTGTCACAATGTCAGTCCATAAAGAATATATTCCTAGCATAAATTATATGTTTTTTATAAAAGTAAAACTAGTTTTTCCTCAGAAAAAGAGTTAGTGGAAAGTTTTCCCTAGAAGTGTACTTATCTGCCCAGTCTTGGAGGATAGCTGACTGTCTGTTCCACAAAGCCCACAGGGAAAGCACACTTCAGTGACAAGAAAGAAGCTTTTGGCATTCTTACTGCTGTTTTTATATGGCTCTCCTTAAGCTCCTTACTGGTTATGGATAATGAAATTGCCTGAACTTTGAAAGATGACTGGTTGGTCATATTCTTGGCAGGATATAAGCCACATATACTTCTGTAACAGTGATCTAAATGCTGAACATCAGTGAATGTCAAACATCACTGGTCTTTCTTTAAAGCTATTTTTGTTGGCGAGCAAACCACTCAAACTTATATATACCAACACTGAGATCCCCATATCTTGAAGAAAAGGAAATACCCTTAAAAAGATCAGTCTTAGAATTGGTGTATACAAGTCTGAATTTTCAGCCATTCACTGTTACAGGGTCAGTATGTTAACCCAACTAACTGTCAAGTTGCACTATTTGATTAATGGGCCTTCTGCATCTTCTGGGTTCCAACTTGAACACAATGAGCAAACAGGAATGGGAATCACTTCTCATAATTTACTAAAGCTTAAGTGTTGCAAGTGCTGGCAGTTTGGAGTGGAATGTACAGGAACAAAGTGGTGGGATTTGTTCTATGAATGGTGGAGGTATGTTTACTTCCATTAATAACTTGAATGACTGGTTTACCAGACCTATAAGGTTAATTAAGAATGTTAACAATAGTATAACTGGTTTAAATGCTACTTTGAAAGACAAAATGCACTCATTTGAGAAGCTCATTTCAAAATACCATCATTTGTAACTTGATAACGCCTTTTCTCATGACAGTACTGCAGTGAAACATGTACCCAAAGGGCTATGTTTTTTTTTTAAATATCCCAACGTCATTGTCGAGAATTCCATGTTACATCAGAAACTGGTTCAGTTATTTGACCATGTGAGGATTTAATTGATGGGCATTTTGACTAATGACAATGACAGGTAAATTGTCAAATTTAAGGGATTATTTAAATCTCTACATCAGGAAACTGTGGAGGATTTACTGTTTCCCTCTATGCAAGAATTATATCATCAGCTTTTTTAATGGCTTGATCAGGAATGTGGTGCCATTTAGTTAAGGAAGGAGAGAAAGTTGTTATGGGATGATGAGGATTACAGAAATAAGAAGATTTACCTTTGTCTACCTTCAAATCTTTCCGCTAACATAGAGGCTGAGTGTGAGGTGGATTTTGGGAATGGAAATACGCTGACCTAGAATGGTGTTGTTGAGAACCAAAATGTTTTCTTAGAGAATCAAACCCCTCCTGCTCGATGCATGGTGAGGTTATGGAACAGAATGAATGGGAATATGAACTTGTATCCAGATTCCAGCTGGAATGCCTGACCAATGTTGCAGAGAGTACAATACCCCAACAGTAGGAGTGCCAAAGGCAGAGTACGGCATTGGATATAATTAATGAATTTTTAATTGTTTCACCTGGTACTGATTATAGTTTTGATGGGTTTTATATTTCTAGCTATAGTTACTTGGAAGTGACTTATTCAGTAAAGGATTCATCTTATTTCCCTCAGTTGGTTTTACTATGGCGAGACATTTGCAGGAACTTAAGCTATTTGTACGTAAACTTAATCTAGCACTTTGGTTTAATGATGCTGATGGTACTGTACATTTTGAGGATATGTTGCGTAGGTCTAGTGTTTTTAATCCTTCACTGGCACCAGCACTTCAGGTACTTGAAAAAGGATGTGAGAGGGAAATTTGTTCCTTAACAACCCACAGTGGTAAGACCTTTATTTAATTTGACCAATGAAGAAAGAAAGCATCTTTATGATCTAAGTAATGATAGAAGTGTAAGAGTTATAAAACCCAATAAAAGTGGTAGGGTGGTGTTAATGGATGTCTTCTTATCTGGCCACATTAGAGTCACCCATTGACAACTGAGGTAGTGAGGGAGCTGGCCTGACATACAAAAACTGCCTGCAAATTTCCTTCTTTTTGTATATGGGAAGAAAGAGCTAAGGAGACAGATACTTGCTTCATAACTTAGCCGAGAAATAAAACTTGAAAGTGAGTAGTGGAGCCTGGTTGAGTCAGTAAAACTCTTGACAGAAAAAGTAAGTTTTTTGAGGTACAAATTTCAGTGACAGTCCTCAAAAGCACAGAATACTGCCACAATGTTATTCTGCATGAACATGATGAAAAAAATCATTACAGAGTTAAACACAAAATGTTCACACAAGCATTCCTCCAGTAAAAAAAAAATATTTTCACAACGTCAGCCCATAAAGAATATATTACTAGCATAAATTATATGTTTTTTATAAAAGTAAAACTAGTTTTTCCTCAGAAAAAGAGTTAGTGGAAAGTTTTCCCTAGAAGGGTACTTATCTGCCCAGTCTTGGAGGATAGCTGACTGTCAGTTCCACAAAGCCCATAGGGAAAGCACACTTCAGTGACAAGAAAGAAGCTTTTGGCATTCTTACTGCTGTTTTTATATGGCTCTCCTTAAGCTCCTTAGTGGTTATGGATAATGAAATTGCCTGAACTTTGAAAGATGACTGGTTGGTCATATTATTGGCAGGATATAAGCCACATCTGCTTCTGTAACAGTGATCTAAATGCTGAACATCAGTGAATGTCAAACATCACTGGTCTTTCTTTAAAGCTATTTTTGTTGGTGAGCAAACCACTCAAACTTATATATACCAACTCTGAGATCCCCATATCTTGAAGAAAAGGAAATACCCTTAAAAAGATCAGTCTTAGAATTGGTGTATACAAGTCTGAATTTTCAGCCATTCACTGTTACAAGGTCAGTATGTTAACCCAACTAACTGTCAAGTTGCACTATTTGATTAATGGGCCTTCTGCATCTTCTGGGTTCCAGCTTGAACACAATGAGCAAACAGGAAAGGGAATCACTTCTCATAATTTACTAAAGCTTAAGTGTTGCAAGTGCTGGCAGTTTGGAGTGGAATGTTCAGGAACAAAGTGGTGGGATTTGTTCTATGAATGGTGGAGGTATGTTTACTTCCATTAATAACTTGAATGACTGGTTTACCAGACCTATAAGGTTAACTAAGAATGTTAACAATAGTATAACTGGTTTAAATGCTACTTTGAAAGACAAAATGCACTCATTTGAAAAGCTCATTTCAAAATACCATATTTTGTAACTTGATAATGCCTTTTCTCATGACAGTACTGCAGTAAAACATGTACCCAAAGGGCTATGTTTTTTTTTAAATATCCCAACGTCATTGTCGAGAATTCCATGTTACATCAGAAACTGGTTCAGTTATTTGACCATGTGAGGATTTAATTGATGGGCATTTTGACTAATGAGAATGACAGGTAAATTGTCAAATTTAAGGGATTATTTAAATCTCTAAATCAGGAAACTGTGGAGGATTTACTGTTTCCCTCTATGCAAGAATTATATCATCAGCTTTTTTAATGGATTGATCAGGAATGTGGTGTTATTTAGTTAAGGAAGGAGAGAAGGTTGTTATGGGATGATGAGGATTACAGAAATAAGAAGATTTACCTTTGTCTACCTTCAAATTTTTCCGCTAACATAGAGGCTGAGTGTGAGGTGGATTTTGGGAATGGAAATACGCTGACCTAGAATGGTGTTGTTGAGAACCAAACTGTTTTCTTAGAGAATCAAACCCCTCCTGCTCGATGCATGGTGAGGTTATGGAACAGAATGAATGGGAATGTGAACTTGTATCCAGATTCCAGCTGGAATGCCTGACCAATGTTGCAGAGAGTACAATACCCCAACAGCAGGAGTGCCAAAGGCAGAGTACGGCATTGGATATAATTAATTAATTTTTAATTGTTTCACCTGGTGCTGATTATAGTTTTGATGGGTTTTATATTTCTAGCTATAGTTACTTGGAAGTGACTTATTCAGTAAAGGATTTATCTTATTTCCCTCAGTTGGTTTTACTATGGCGAGACATTTGCAGGAACTTAAGCTATTTGTACGTAAACTTAATCTAGCACTTTGGTTTAATGATGCTGATGGTACTGTACATTTTGGGGATATGTTGCGTAGGTCTAGTGTTTTTAATCCTTCACTGGCACCAGCACTTCAGGTACTTGAAAAAGGATGTGAGAGGGAAATTTGTTCCTTAACAACCCACAGTGGTAAGATCTTTATTTAATTTGACCAATGAAGAAAGAAAGCATCTTTATGATCTAAGTAATGATAGAAGTGTAAGAGTTATAAAACCCAATAAAAGTGGTAGGGTGGTGTTAATGGATGTCTTCTTATATTCACAAAAAATGTTGGAATATCTGAACAATGGACATTTTTTTTTACTTATATGACCAGGAACAAAATTAACATTCTGTATGCAAAGATAGGTTTATGACTTGGCGATTTAACTGTTGAACATGACAGCTGACAAGACATTCTATGATTATTTAAAAATGAGCAATGCTGTAATTCCTAGTATTTTCCAAAAACGGGAAGTAAACAAATTGTTATCTGACCCTCCATTGCATCCTCTAGTGAAGTATATTGATGATAAATTAAAGCAATTTTTGTTGATAAACATTATGTATTGAAGGATACTTAGCATTTCTTAAGATCATTTAAGAAGGTGTCATTTGATAGCAGCCTTGTGTTGGTTACAGTTGACATCTGAGATTATTTTTTTAGTGATAACACACTCAGTTGACCTACAGTGGTTCAATGATGCTTTGGTAGAAGGTTCAGTTTTATCACAAAGAGTGATTAATTTATTGGTTGAATGTGCTGACCATCTGCTTTACAACAAGTATGTGTTCACTGAACATGACCACTATTGGCAGACCACTGGTGTAGATATGGGGGCAGCTGCAACCCACATTTTTGCTAATATCATTTTATGGTGGTGGGAGACAAATTTTGTTTTTTCCTCTGAATTCTATGGATTTATGAAACTTTACTTGAGATACCTTGATGACCTTTTTATTTTATAGTCTGGTGGTGTTGAACATTGAATTAATTTGTTAATTATATTAACAATACTACTTATTTTATTTTTCTATGCAATTTCATTTTATTCAAATTAATTATTTGGATGTGATGTTATGCAAGCATATTCCCAAGTCTTGTTTTTCTTCTAAAGTTTATAGAAAACAGCAAAACGAAGAAGGCGACCTCCCTGCTGAGTGGTTCTCTCACCAATGAGCTAAAAGTAGAAATGAAAAATGAGAGATACCAGCCACGAAGTAGAAATGCAAAAAGCACACTGAGTTGAAATGCAAAACGCACACTGAAAAAGTCCAAACTGCAGGTTGATATCCAATACGATTTATTAGAAATACAAGGATAAGCACTTTCGCGTGGCAAAACCCACACTTCATCAGATAACAATAAGCAAACTACTATGCATTTAAATACCCACTTGCGCGGGAAAATCTTTCAATTAAAATAATTAATTAATTGATTAAAACGTTACTAATGTATAAATTTATTATAAAAACTTATATTCTTTTAAAAAAAACACTATGCTGAATGTAAAAACCTTGTATAAATGATAAAGTGCCAACGAATAAGTTGTTACTTCCATATATCAGCAAATTTACATGTTGTATACCTCCGTATACATTAAGTTCCTGATTAGAATCTCATATCAAGACAACCTAAATATATTAATTATTTGCAGTACATCTAGTCAAATATAGTACTATCTCATATATGTGCATATATATGTGAACTAAACACGTACTTTCAAAGTTCACAAAACAAGTATATTCTTGTATGTTGTTAAGTAATATACGCATACTGTCTCATATGTATGTGTATAGATATAACTAGATCTCTACATACAAAATCCACAAAACAGGTATAACTTGTATATTGTAGGTAGTGCTTACATGAATATAAATGTTTTATCAAATAAAATTGAAATATCTATTAATCATATATACATCTGCATAACTAAACTTCGAATACTGATGAATATATAGACATATGCAGTATAAAATATGTGTAATAAATAAATAAATAAATATCTATATAGGTAGAAATAAAATGGCATATAATGGTAAATTAATGAATTTATATATGTAATATTTGCCAATCAATTAAACATATTAAGTAAATATATATTGTATAAATAACTAAATAGAAGACATAATATTATAAGTGAAATATGTCGCAACATTATGTATGAGTATATAAAATATATATAAAAAACATATATGAGAAATATATTATTTTCTACCCAACAGTACTGGCTTGATGGATAAGTAATTATTAATACCAGGAGGAAGATGTGCACCAAGTTTTAAAATCCAATTTAATTCAGCCAGTGCCAAATCATTTTCCAAATCACCTCCTCTGATATTATGTGGTACTATTTGTAACACTCTAAAACAAAACTTATGTGTAGGATAATCTATAATGTGTCTAGCTAGCGCATTGGTTTCTATGGCCTTGCGGATATCATATAGGTGATTGTAGATCCTATCCTGTAGTCTTCTTTTTGTCAAGCCTACATAAAAGGCTTGGCAGGCTGTGCATGTTGCAAGGTAAATAAGATTGCATGTGTTGCAATCAGCATGAAACCTAGGGATAAAAGTAAAATCAACAGTAGGATGTTTATACATCTGAATGTCAGTGATATGGCTGCATCTATTACACTGTTGGCATGCAAATGTACCCATAGTCAATGGTTTAGAGATATGTGTGCTATTCATATTATTCCTTGTGCAATGATCATTACATAAGATCTGTTTTAGATTTCTACTATTTTTATATAGGAATCTGGGTTTTATACCTATAATTTCTTTGGTATATGCATCCATAGTAAGAATATTCCAATTTTTATGGATTATTTGTTGAACCTTATTGATGTCACTAGTATATGTGATGATATAACTAATCATGTTGTTTGTGTTGCTCAACCCCTTTTGACTAGATGTACTGCAAATAATTAATATATTTAGGTTGTCTTGATATGAGATTCTAATCAGGAACTAATGTATACGGAGGTATACAACATGTAAATTTGCTGATATGTGGAAGTAACAACTTATTCGTTGGCACTTTATCGTTTATACAAGGTTTTTACATTCAGCATAGTGTTTTTTTTTAAAGAATATAAGTTTTTATAATGAAATTATACATTAGTAACGTTTTAATCAATTAATTAATTATTTTAATTGAAAGATTTTCCCGCGCAAGTGGGTATTTAAATGCATAGTAGTTTGCTTATTGTTATCTGATGAAGCGTGGGTTTTGCCACGCGAAAGCGCTTATCCTTGTATTTCTAATAAATTGTATTGGATATCAACCTGCAGTTTGGACTTTTTCAGTGTGCGTTTTGTATTTCAACTCAGTGTGCTTTTTGCATTTCTACTAAAGTTTATAGAAAGTTCGCCTTTTCTAATAGTGCATTATACTATAGAAATTGCCATCCACCTTGGCAAAAAAAAAGAATGTTTTAAAATGTCAGATGATTAGGACTTCTAGGTTGATGCCAGATATGTCTCCTTTCTTACCTAATTGGACAATGTGGCATTCATGTTTATTGACAGGGCATACCCATTAAGTCTAGTGGAAAATTGTAGACATGAAGTCATGGAAGGGAGGATGACAGGATTTCAACACATTTTTAAATAGTCTGGGCTTTGCTGACAACTATGAAGATTACATATTGCAAAGCCTTGGTTTGGGATTATGATGGCTGTTCCTCTGATATTAGGGCTGTTTTAGAGAGAAATCAGTCAACTATTATTATTTCTATGAATTTACAGAATATTTTGGGTAAAAACCCATCAGAGGTTTATAGGAACAGGAATATTTTTTTTTTTAATTTTGAAATTTCCCAGAGGAACGTTAAAACAATTTTAGAGTTGGTATATCCAGATGTGGTTGTTGTCAGCAATGTAGATATGTATGGACCAAACTATTATTGGAACATGTCGCTAAGGGTCTTGGCCCTAATGGAAGATATAATTGGAATGCAAAATAGATAGTATATTTGACACGATTTCTGGCATGCCCACATTTTACATAGGTAAGACTAAGGGTCCCCTTAAAAAGAGAATTTATTAACATGTCTATACTATATCTAAAAAAGATACTAATAATGCATTGTATATACATTCCACAGAATGCACAAATTTTAAACATTTAAAAAAATGTCTTCTTTTATCCTTTAGAAGGTTACAATACCTGGGAGAAGTGGTAATTGGGTTGCCTTACTAGAGTTACGAAAGCTCCATTGGCAGCTACTTTTGGATGCTATGAATGCTTCTGGTCTTAATTAAATGGTATCAGTTTAAAGTTTGTTGATGTTAAAAAATGCCAAGTTGTGATATAAATATACCAAAGTGTTATTATATGTTTGCAATTGTAATTTCAATCTGTGTTCTTTATGTTGTATGATCATTGATTAATTTATGTGTGTTTATTAAATTTTGCCACTAGATGACAGTACTTACGGGTATTTAAAGGTTTTTGGTTGTGGAGGGGGTTTGATGAAGTTCATAGTGATTTATATTGAAAAAAAGTGCTAACTATTAAAATTGTGACCTGTTTAATTACCTAAGGAACTTTGTTTTGTTAGTGGATTGTCCTTTTATGATGCTTGGGGTATTGGCTCTGTTTCAGGGCTCATAATTACAAGTCTTGGCATATCAAAAGTTTACCATGATCTATATCCTCTTTTCTTGAAAACACATTATGAATCATACATGGCATATTGATGGGTGACAAGCAGTACAGAGACCTTGGCTGTGTGCAATGGTCTGGAGGCAGTCGCTGGTGGACTCGCCCTCTTATCAATGAGGACATCCATCACTACAGTCAGGTGGATAGCATCAGTGACTTGCAAATGTTAGCAGACTGCCTGCATACTGTAATGGATAACATTAATAATGCTCTTCTCTGAACCATCTCATAAGAAAAAAATATGTGCTGGGAAATATCTAATAGAGTTTTAAACAAAGCCATCAAAGATGTGCTACCACACGATAGTAGTACTATATTGCTGCAAATTATCTGTGTTTATTAACAGAAATACTAAAGCACCTATTCCTATGTATAGATATTGTCAGCTTGTAATCATGTACTGCAAATGAAACACTGAGCATGCTCAAAATGTGTTTTACCCTTTCTAGTTTACTATTACAAGTCTACCAATAATCCTCCAGCCATCCTGCTGCTTTGACATCCAAGGTGACTATTTACACAACAACTTTGTAAATGAGTCATGGAAGTTTTCTGCCCTTATTCAGTGTCTCCGTTATAAGCAATTATTGATTAACTCCCATAAAAGCTCACTTCTATCCTCAAACATCTAAAAATCCATGGTTATCTGAATAACACTACTGAAAACATGATTACATTCAAATATCTAGGGATCTGGTTGGACAACTACCTAAATTTCCATCTCCACTTGGAGTACACACACAAAAAATCAACTCTCCCCTATCCTGGGCTAATATAATCTTGTTGTTTCTGTCCAGACTCTACAGTAGTGCCATAACTGAAGGTGTCTTACTGGCACAGCAACAATATGGTCCACCCTGATTGTTGCAGCCTCTAAAAGAAATGCATCCACCATTCAAACCATCTTAAACTCCATATGCAGATTCATCACTCCCCAAGAAATGAGCACCACTGCAAAACCACTGAAAAAGCTAAATGGCTAGCTGTGAAACAACTTGCTAACTTTCTACTCACTTCTCAGCTGTTTGAAGTTATCAATCATGAGAGCTTCCCTCCAAATCAATTAGAGATGCATCAACAAACAAGCTTAGAAGTCTTAACCACTGTAGTCCTCTCCTTCAAACCCCACGAACTAGGTTTCATTACAGACACCATGCTTTCTCAGTCCTTGGTCCCAAGCTGTGACAGTCTCTTCCTTCTTTTCTTAAAGATCATTCCTCTTCCCCCATTTTCCAATCAGAACTAAAAGCACAACTAGACGTATAAGTGAATTTAAGTAAATTTTTATCTGCACTTTTTTCAAATAATACAGCATTTAAATTGATTTATTTGTGTTGCATTGAATACTATCTAGCTGGAAGTTGTGGCTCTGTTTTTTCAGTTAATGCTTGTTAGAATTCCTGAATAGCCAGTGATAAGTGGGGGTAGTTCACTTCATTGTTATTTGGTTTCTGCCTTATATAAGTGGTACATTTTGGATTATTTTCTGCTTAAACTCTGAGCTTTGGCCAGCTAAGACTTACATGCAATCAACTGGACGTACAAGTGAATTTAAGAAAATCTTTATCTGCACTTTTTTCAAATAATAGAGCATTTAAATTGATTTATTTGTGTTGCATTGAATACTATCTAGCTGGAAGTTGTGGCTCTGTTTTTTCAGTTAATGCTTGTTAGAATTCCTGAATAGCCAATGATGAGTGGGGGTAGTTCACTTCATTGTCATTCGGTTTCTGCCTTATATAAGTGGTACATTTTGGATTATTTTCTGCTTAAACTCTGAGCTTTGGCCAGCTAAGACCTACATGAAATCAACTGGACGTATAAGTAAATTTAAGTAAATCTTTATCTGCACTTTTTTCAAATAATACAGAATTTAAATTGATTTATTTGTGTTGCATTGAATACTGTCTAGCTGGAAGTTGTGGCACTGTTTTTTCAGTTAATGCTTGTAAGAATTCCTGAATAGCCAGTGATAAGTGGGGGTAGTTTACGTGATTGTTATTCGGTTTCTGCCTTATAAAAGTGGCACATTTTGGATTATTTTCTGCCTAAACTCTGAGCTTTGGCCAGCTAAGACCTACATGCAATCAACTGGACGTATAAGTGAATTTAAGTAAATCTTTATCTGCACTATTTTCAAATAATACAGCATTTAAATTGATTTATTTGTGTTGCATTGAATACTATCTAGCTGGAAGTTGTGGCCCTATTTTTTCAGTTAATGCTTGTTAGAATTCCTGAATAGCCAGTGATAAGTGGAGTTATTTCACTTCATTGCTATTCAGTTTCTGCCTTATATAAGTGGTACATTTTGGCTTATTTTCTGCTTAAACTCTGAGATTTGGCTAGCTACGACCTACATGCAATCAACTGGACGCATAAGTGAATTTAAGTAAAACTTTATCTGCACTTTTTTCAAATAATACAGCATTTAAAATGATTTATTTGTGTTGCCTTGAATACTATCTAGTTGGAAGTTGTGGCACTGTTTATTCAGTTAATTCTTGTTAGAATTCCGGCATAGCCAGTGATAAGTGGGGGTAGTTCACTTCATTGTTATTCGGTTTCTGCCTTATATAAGTGGTACAGCTTGGAATATTTTCTGCTTAGACTCTGAGCTTTGGCCAGCTAAGACCTACTTGCAATCAACTGGATGTATAAGTGAATTTAAGTAAATCTTTATCTGCACTTTTTTCAAATAATACAGCATTTAAATTGATTTATTTGTGTTGCATTGAATACTATCTAGCTGGAAGTTGTGGCTCTGTTTTTTAGTTAATGCTTGTTAGAATTCCTGAATAGCTAGTGATGAGTGAGGGTAGTTCACTTCATTGTTATTCAGTTTTTTGCCTTATATAAGTGGTACATTTTGGATTATTTTCTGCTTAAACTATGAGCTTTGGCAAGTTAAGACCTACATGCAAGGGAATCCGCAGGATTTTTTGCAGGGGGTGCAAACCCAGAGCCGCGCCCACACAGCCCCCCCACCCTCCACCCACACAGCCCCCCCCTCCACCCACACAACCCCCCCCACCCATGCAGCCATTCCAGTGCCCCATTACTTGGATATTTCTCCCCATTTGTCATAGACACTGTTCAAATCTCTCAGTGTACATACTGTTTTATGCTTTACGTCTACAATAATTACAGATATTTGCATTTCATTTACAAATTTTATTTCAAATGTTATAGCACAAACACTGATAGATATTTGCTAAACCTAAACAAAGCAATAGTCTTACAATGAAAACAGACTTAGCATTAAAACTTCTCTACCTTTGAAACTCACATTCATTGAAACAGCATTGAAACTCGCATTCAAAGAAAATGCATCTGGCCAGTAGCAGGTTAAGTTTACCTTTGGACTGTTTTCAAATCATAGGCCCTTACACACATTTTTAGGGCCATGCAAACGTTCTTTGATTCACCTTACTGATTGTATTAATTATAATATATAAATTGAATTATATCCCTTGCATAATACAGCACCACTTGTTAGAGTATGTTTTAAATGTATAGTTTTGAACATTTTTCCACTAAGCAATGAAACAAAACATACAAACCAATAATGACAAACTGCCCAATTCAGAACATTTCAACCATAAAATGCCACTCAAACGTTTGCCATTACAATCCACCAATATCAGTCAATATACACAATCTCTGCAGAAGTAAAAGTCATCTGAATACCTCCACATTAAAGATATCTGAAACTAATGAAGAGGTTGTTGCTAGAAAACAACTTTATATTTCACTGTTTCATCTACAAATTCAGTACCTGCTGTCCTCAAAGAATAAATTGTCTCTGTTGCATTAAAAAAAATAGTAAGCTGGTATATTGCAATAGGAAAAGGGATGGACAGATTCATAGTTTCTAGGCATCTCATCCAGAGAACATCATACTCAGGACTGCAGCACCCCACCACCTTAAAATACAAAATCAACTTGCTGTGGGACTACAACCTACAGCCCTCTACATCAAGATGCAAGGATGCTACCTGCGGTGCTACTAACACTGCCTTAAAATTCTATACCACAATCATGATACCATTTGCTAAACAAAACAGTTGCACATTTTAAGCAGACTTGGCATGAGCAGCAGTAAACTTCTCTTTCCTTGAAGCTCACAATTCCTTGAAAATAAATTCCATCTGCTAACTCTAACTAGGGCATTACACACACACACACACACACACACACACACACACACACACACACACACACACACACACACACGCACACACGCACGCACACACACACACACACACACACACACACACACACACACACACACACACACACACACACACACACACACACACACACCGCAACCTCTTAGTGCAAGAAATCTGGGCAAGGGACAGATTATAAATATTGCTCTCATGAACCTAGAAAATTGCTAGAACAGGATTTGCGTTAGTAAGCATTTTTCTAAAGGGTATGAAGTCTAAACTCAAATGCCTGTTATTATTTAGTGAATTCAATGCTTTTTAGGAGGAATATGGTGCACAAATCTGGACATTCTGCAAAAACCTGGACAACCAAGGGATATACTACCTCCCTCTTATACATAAAGACACACACACACCTCTCAATCTCTTCGCACAAGAAATCTAGACAAAGCATGTTATAATGTTGGGGACAAAGGCCCAAAACTAGGGACACATTTAGGATGTTACTAGAATAACAGGATTTGTGTTAGAATGTATTTTCTAAAGGACATGAAGTCCGAAACTCAAACACATGTCATTTAGCAGCTTTAATCCTTAACTCATCCCACTGATTTGTCAAAAAAAACAGAATTTTTATGAAGAACAGATCAAAAATATAAGGCAAAAATCTTGACTTTCTGTGAAAATCTGTAGAGTTGAAAGGTATAACACACAAATACATCCAGTGGATAGGACAACAAGGTTTGCATTAGTATGCATTTTCTAAGGATATAAAATCTAAAACCCAAATGTTTGCCATTATTTTCTGATTTCAATCCTGAATGATTTGCCAGAAAAAAACAAAAAAGGGAGTACCATCACAAGAAATGCTGGTGAAGCATGTTGGAACAGATGTACCAAACTTTGTGCTTTGCTACCAACTATGCAACTATTTGTTAGCTTCAGCATTACAGTTCCAACTGCTTAAGTCTCAATATACGGCCTCTTTAATGATAAAGAATTTCTTTTAAGAAACTACAGACTCGTGCTACGATCATTAAAATAACAGCAGTTGCATAACACTTTCATAACACTGACATGAACACTACAAACAGTTGATGTTTAGTCTTCCTTAACCCCATCCAAAATGACAACTTTTTTGAATGAACCAACCAAGAAAGGTGCAGACTATCACGGATCAGTTTTAGAGAACAAAATACAATAATTAGCTGATAAACTTGCACAAGCATGACAGCAACACGTGCTCTTGCGGTGCCCCCAAACTTAAGTTTAACGATCAGTTCAGTAGAACTTACAAGCTGATTCATCCTGTTAAGAGAAGGTGCTACTGCTGAACTACTCCCCCCAACAACCATCCACTGCTCCTCCTATTCAAAGTACCCTCCCACCCAACCTTGTACCTTTTAGCATATTTCTTGACCAGTCACTTTCATATCACTGCCTCCACCACAAACACTGCATTGCAATGCTCATATCTAATTCTAATCAGCCTACACAACATGCTTCAAACAGTTTCCCATACAGATCACAGGACTTCATCTTCAGAGTTGGAAGTGGAGGTAATGGTTAAATTATTTACCTCACAGACAGGAGGTACATGGTTTGAATCTCACTAAGGGAACTTGGCTAGGCTTAAAATTGTCTAAAAAAGAGCAGCTAGCCTAGTACTTACTTATGACTTACCTCCTTAATCTATCAACAGACCTCATGTCTTACCACCATAACCTCACCTATGAGACTTTACACCATATCACCTTTCTTGGCTCTATCAGTAATAACTTACCTAGCCTCTTATGCATTGCTCCTGTATAATACATTACAGCATGCATTCAGCTCTTTAAACTCTCTGCTTGAGTTGGGTTAGCAGTCAATTGTCTCAGAAAAAAAACATGCTGTCAAATGAATTCAGTAGCTTTGAAACCAAACATAAGATAAAAAATCAAATACTAATGGCTAAAAAACAGGTACTCACTTTCTACCCCTTACTACAATGTCCATAGACTAGACAAAACAAACAAAAAAGCAGATGTTGCTGTAATTTATAAAAATTCTCACAAGTTATTGTCCTACCCCACAATATTCCACAATTTCATAATTTAGAAATAGTTATCTCACTACTGAAACTTAATAACTACAAATCCATAGTAATTATAGGTATATACATTCTACATGGTAGCAATACTGCCACTAAAGACTTTCTCTACTGGGTTTCAAATAAAATTGCACAAGAAACATTTATCCTAAGTGACCTAAACACTGACTGAATGACTATTAGCTCAGCAGAATTTACCATGGTTTCACCCAACTTATCATCTCCTCAACCAGACATAATATAATAGCCATCAAAGATTCAGCATGTGACTGGATCATTACTCTGTCAACAAGTAGTATTGCAGCATTTGGTACCCTTACAGATACTATGAGTGGCTCTTTGCCTGTATTTGCAGACAGCCAGATAAACATTCCCGGAAAAACCACACCATTATGAATAAGTTAGAGATTTCAGTAAGTTCCAACCAGAGAACTTTAAAAATACCCTAAACACACTTTAACTGGGACACACTTAAAAACCAGCCCCTTGATGCTGCAGCTTCAGATTTTAATACAGCCTGTTTGAATATCTCCAGCACTCATGCTCCATGTAGAACTAAAAGAGTTAACTCAAACCCTATGCCATGGCTGTCCACCGAAACTAAACAAGTCATGAAAGATAGGAACAAAGCTTGGAAAACCTGGTCACAAAATAACTCCAAGAAAAAAATGCAGTATTATAGACATCTCAGGAATCAAGCCAATCATTGTATTAGATCAGGTAAAGATATCTCACTACATGTCTTTTCAAAATAGAAATAAATATAATCCCGAGCAATTCTGGACGTCAATAAGCAATCTCTTCCATCCAGAACAAATCAGTATGAGGAACCCATCCACTACAGACCTCAGAAACACTGTTGCTGACCAGTTTAACCACCAGTTCATTCATTCAGCTGAATCATTACATAATTACAATAACAAACTCACATATCCACAAGTTGTATTACCTCCAAACAATACAAACAGAAGGTTATACTACTAAGTTATTTGACGATCCGGTATGAATAAAGTGACTTGGGGTCTCTAGCAAAAATACACAAATCAAAGCCAATTTGAAGTTTCAGCTTGTGGTCCTCCACCACCCCCTTGAGAGACTACACCACAAAAGGTTAGCATAAAAACAAAGCTTTGCAGGAAAGACTTGGCCTACGAGTTTATGCACCCGTTTTAAACCACTAAAGCTCCAAAAGTAGCTATTTAATGTTGTGCCATGACACAGCAAATGTCTCGGAATACCCTCTATGTGTACATAGTGTTGTGTCTTGTGTGCAACTAAATTCCCTTACCAGACTTGATGTGAAGAGAAACAAAAGCAATAGCAAAACAGAATGGGTGAGGAATACCCTTACTTACTGCAGCATTCAACACAATTACCTTACCAAATAACGTGAACAGTAATTTCAAATAGCGCGGGTGAAGAGGAACTTGAAGTCTGCATGCAAAGACTTGATGCGACCGGACCAGCAAGCTACGAGACCATTCTTAAAGAAGAACTCCCTTAAAAAATTTTTTTTTTGGTTATTAAAAGAAAATTAATCTCCCGCCCACCCGCTCATTCCAGGGGGGTGAAAGGGCACCCCCTTGCATCTGCCTGTGGGCGCCCTTGCTTACATGCAATCAACTGGATGCATACGTGAATTTAAGTAAATCTTTATCTGCACTTTTTTCAAATAATACAGAATTTAAATTGATTTATTTGTGTTGCATTGAATACTGTCTAGCTGGAAGATGTGGCTCTGTTTTTGCAGTTAATGTTTGTTAGAATTCCTGAATAGCCAATGATGAGTGGGGTAGTTCACTTCATTGTCATTCGGTTTCTGCCTTATATAAGTGGTACATTTTGGATTATTTTCTGCTTAAACTCTGAGCTTTGGCCAGCTAAGACTTACATGCAATCAACTGGTTGTATAAGTGAATTTAAGTAAATCTTTATCTGCACTTTTTTCAAATAATACAGCATTTAAATTGATTTATTTGTGTTGCATTGAATACTATCTAGCTGGAAGTTGTGGCTCTGTTTTTTCAGTTAATGCTTGTTAGAATTCCTGAATAGCCAATGATGAGTGGGGGTAGTTCACTTCATTGTCATTCGGTTTCTGCCTTATATAAGTGGCACATTTTGGATTATTTTCTGCTTAAACTCTAAGTTTAGGCCAGCTAAGACCTACATGCAATCAACTGGACGTATAAGTGAATTTAAGTAAATCTTTATCTGCACTTTTGCAAATAATACAGCATTTAAATTTATTTGTGTTGCACTGAATACTATCTAGCTGGAAGTTGTGGCTCTGTTTTTTCATTTAATGCTTGTTAGAATTCCTGAATAGCCAGTGATAAGTGGGGGTAGTTCACTTCATTGTTATTCAGCTTCTGCCTTTTATAAGTGGTACATTTTGGATAATTTTCTGCTTACATTCTGAGTTTTGGCCAGCTAAGACCTACATGCAATCAACTGGGCGTATAATTGAATTTAAGTAAATCTTTATCTGCACTTTTTTCAAATAATACAGCATTTAAATTGATTTATTTGGTTTGCATTGAGTACTATCTAGCTGGAAGTTGTGGCTCTATTTTTTCAGTTAATGTTTATTATAATTCCTGAATACTAGTGATAAGTGGAGGTAGTTCACTTCATTGCTATTCGGTTTCTGTCTTTTATAAGGGGTACATTTTAGATTATTTTCTGCTTAAACTCTGAGCTTTGGCCAGCTAAGACCTACATGCAATCAACTGGATGTATAAGTGAATTTAAGTAAATCTTTATCTGCACTTTTTTTCAAATAATACAGAATTTAAATTGATTTATATGTGTTATGTTGAATACTATCTAGCTGGAAGTTGTGGCTCTGTTTTTTCAGTTAATGCTTGTTAGAATTCCTGAATAGACATTGATAAGTGGGGGTAGTTCACTTCATTATTATTCAGTTTCTGCCTTATATAAGTGGTACATTTTGGATTATTTTCTGCTTAAACTCTAAGTTTAGGCCAGCTAAGACCTACATGCAATCAACTGGATGTATAAGTGAATTTAAGTAAATCTTTATCTGCACTTTCAAATAATACAGCATTTAAATTAATTTATTTGTGTTGCATAGAATACTATCTAGCTGGAAGTTGTGGCTCTGTTTTTTCAGTTAATGCTTGTTAGAATTCCTGAATAGCCAGTGATAAGTGGGGGTAGTTCACTTCATTGTTATTTGCTTTCTACCTTATATAACTGTTACATTTTGGATTATTTTCTGCTTAAACTCTGAGCTTTGGCCAGCTAAGACTTACATGCAATCAACTGGTTGTATAAATGAATTTAAGTAAATCTTTATCTGCACTTTTTTCAAATAATACCGCATTTAAATTGATTTATTTGTGTTGCATTGAATACTGTCTAGCTGGATGTTGTGGGTCTGTTTTTTCAGTTAATGCTTGTTAAAATTCCTGAATAGCCAGGGATGAGTGGGGGTTGTTCACTTCATTGTTATTTGGTTTCTGCCTTATATAAGTGGTACATTTTGGATTATTGTCTGTTTAAACTCTCAGCTTTGACCAGCTAAGATCTACATGAAATGAACTGGATGTATAAGTAAATTTAAGTAAATCTTTATCTGCACTTTTTTTCAAATAATACAGAATTTAAATTGATTTATATGTGTTATTTTGAATACTATCTAGCTGGAAGTTGTGGCTCTGTTTTTTCAGTTAATGCTTGTTAGAATTCCTGAACAGACATTGATAAGTGGGGGTAGTTCACTTCATTAATATTTGGTTTCTGCCTTATATAAGTGGTACATTTTGGATTATTTTCTGCTTAAACTCTGAGTTTAGGCCAGCTAAGACCTACATGCAATCAACTGGATGTATAATTGAATTTAAGTAAATCTTTATCTCCACTTTTGCAAATAATACAGCATTTAAATTTATTTGTGTTGCACTGAATACTATCTAGCTGGAAGTTGTGGCTCTGTTTTTTCATTTAATGCTTGTTAGAATTCCTGAATAGCCAGTGCTAAGTGGGGGTAGTTCACTTCATTGTTATTCAGCTTCTGCCTTTTATAAGTGGTACATTTTGGATAATTTTCTGCTTAAATTCTGAGTTTTGGCCAGCTAAGACCTACATGCAATCAACTGGACATATAATTGAATTTAAGTAAATCTTTATCTGCACTTTTTTCAAATAATACAGCATTTAAATTGATTTATTTGTGTTGCATTGAATACTATCAAGCTGGAAGTTGTGGCTCTGTTTTTTCAGTTAATGCTTGTTAGAATTCCTGAATAGCCAGTGATAAGTGGGGGTAGTTCACTTCATTGTTATTTGCTTTCTACCTTATATAAGTGGTACATTTTGGATTATTTTCTGCTTAAACTCTGAGCTTTGGCCAGCTAAGACTTACATGCAATCAACTGATTGTATAAGTGAATTTAAGTAAATCTTTATCAGCACTTTTTTTCAAATAATACAGCATTTAAATTGATTTATTTGTGTTGCATTGAATACTATCTAGCTGGATGTTGTGGGTCTGTTTTTTCAGTTAATGCTTGTTTGTTAAAATTCCTGAATAGCCAGTGATGAGTGGGGGTAGTTCACTTCATTGTTATTCGGTTTCTGCCTTATATAAGTGGTACATTTTGGATTATTTTCTGTTTAAACTCTCAGCTTTGACCAGCTAAGATCTACATGAAATCAACTGGATGTATAAGTAAATTTAAGTAAATCTTTATCTGCACTTTTTTTCAAATAATACAGAATTTAAATTGATTTATATGTGTTATTTTGAATACTATCTAGCTGGAAGTTGTGGCTCTGTTTTTTCAGTTAATGCTTGTTAGAATTCCTGAACAGACATTGATAAGTGGGGGTAGTTCACTTCATTAATATTTGGTTTCTGCCTTATATAAGTGGTACATTTTGAATTATTTTCTGCTTAAACTCTAAGTTTAGGCCAGCTAAGATCTACATGCAATCAACTGGACGTATAAGTGAATTTAAGTAAATCTTTATCTGCACTTTTGCAAATAATACAGCATTTAAATTTATTTGTGTTGCACTGAATACTATCTAGCTGGAAGTTGTGGCTCTGTTTTTTCATTTAATGCTTGTTAGAATTCCTGAATAGCCAGTGATGAGTGGGGGTAGTTCACTTCATTGTTATTCAGCTTCTGCCTTTTATAAGTGGTACATTTTGGATAATTTTCTGCTTAAATTCTGAGTTTTGGCCAGCTAAGACCTACATGCAATCAACTGGACATATAATTGAATTTAAGTAAATCTTTATCTGCACTTTTTTCAAATAATACAGCATTTAAATTGATTTATTTGTGTTGCATTGAATACTATCTAGCTGGAAGTTGTGGCTCTGTTTTTTCAGTTAATGCTTGTTAGAATTCCTGAATAGCCAGTGATAAGTGGGGGTAGTTCACTTCATTGTTATTTGCTTTCTACCTTATATAAGTGGTACATTTTGGATTATTCTCTGCTTAAACTCTGAGCTTTGGCCAGCTAAGACTTACATGTGATCAACTGATTGTATAAGTGAATTTAAGTAAATCTTTATCACCACTTTTTTTCAAATAATACAGCATTTAAATTGATTTATTTGTGTTGCATTGAATACTATCTAGCTGGATGTTGTGGGTCTGTTTTTTCAGTTAATGCTTGTTAGAATTCCTGAATAGCCAATGATGAGTGGGGGTAGTTCACTTCATTGTCATTCGGTTTCTGCCTTATATAAGTGGTACATTTTGGATTATTTTCTGTTTAAACTCTCAGCTTTGACCAGCTAAGACCTACATGAAATCAACTGGATGTATAAGTAAATTTAAGTAAATCTTTATCTGCACTTTTTTTCAAATAATACAGAATTTAAATTGATTTATATGTGTTATTTTGAATACTATCTAGCTGGAAGTTGTGGCTCTGTTTTTTCAGTTAATGCTTGTTAGAATTCCTGAACAGACATTGATAAGTGGGGGTAGTTCTCTTCATTAATATTCGGTTTCTGCCTTATATAAGTGGTACATTTTGGATTATTTTCTGCTTAAACTCTAGGTTTAGGCCAGCTAAGACCTACATGCAATCAACTGGACGTATAAGTGTATTTAAGTAAATCTTTATCTGCACTTTTGCAAATAATACAGCATTTAAATTTATTTGTGTTGCACTGAATACTATCTAGCTGGAAGTTGTGGCTCTGTTTTTTCATTTAATGCTTGTTAGAATTCCTGAATAGCCAGTGATAAGTGAGGGTAGTTCACTTCATTGTTATTCAGCTTCTGCCTTATATAAGTGGTACATTTTGGATTATTTTCTGCTTAAACTCTGAGCTTTGGCCAGCTAAGACCTACATGCAATCAACTGGACGTATAAGTGAATTTAAGTAAATCTTTATCTGCACTTTTTTCAAATAATACAGCATTTAAATTGATTTATTTGTGTTGCATTGAATACTATCTAGCTGGAAGTTGTGGCTCTATTTTTTCAGTTAATGTTTGTTAGAATTCCTGAATACCAGTGATAAGTGGAGGTAGTTCACTTCATTGTTATTCAGTTTCTGCCTTATATAAGTGGTACATTTTGGATTATTTTCTGCTTAAACTCTGAGCTTTGGCCAGCTAAGACCTACATGCAATCAACTGGATGTATAAGTGAATTTAAGTAAATCTTTATCTGCACTTTTTTCAAATAATACAGCATTTAAATTGATTTATTTGTGTTGCATTGAATACTATCTAGATGGAAGTTGTGGCTCTGTTTTTTCAGTTAATGCTTATTAGAATTCCTGAATAGCCAGTGATAAGTGGGGGTAGTTCATGTCATTGTTATTCGGTTCCTGCCATATATAAGTGGTACATTTTGGACTATTTTCTGCTTAAACTCTGAGCTTTGGCCAGCTAAGACCTACATGCAATCAACTGGACGTATAAGTGAATTTAAGTAAATCTTTATCTGCACTTTTTTCAAATAATACAGCATTTAAATTGATTTATTTGTGTTGCATTGAATACGATCCAGCTGGAAGTTGTGGCTCTGTTTTTTCAGTTAATGCTTGTTTGAAATATTGAATAGCCAGTGATAAGTTGGGGTATTTCACTTCATTGCTATTTGGTTTCTGCCTTATATAAGTGGTACATTTTGGACTATTTTCTGCTTAAACTCTGAGCTTTGGCCAGCTAAGACCTACATGCAATCAACTGGACGTATAAGTGAATTTAAGTTAATCTTTATCTGTACTTTTTTCAAATAATACAGCATTTAAATTGATTTATTTGTGTTGCATTGAATACTATCTTGCTGGAAGTTGTGGCTCTGTTTTTTCAGTTAATGCTTGTTAGAATTCCTGAATAGCCAATGATAAGTGGGGGTAGTTCACTTCATTGTTATTTGGTTTCTGCCTTATATAAGTGGTACATTTTTGATTATTTTCTGCTTAAACTCTGAGCTTTGGCCAGCTAAGACTAACATGCAATCAAATGGAAGTATAAGTGAATTTAAATAAATCTTTATCTGCACTTTTTTTCAAATAATACAGCATTTAAATTGATTTATTTGTGTTGCATTGAATACTATCTAGCTGGAAGTTGTGGCTCTGTTTTTTCAGTTAATGCTTGTTAGAATTCCTGAATAGCCAATGATGAGTGGGGGTAGTTCACTTCATTGTCATTCGGTTTCTGCCTTATATAAGTGGTACATTTTGGATTATTTTCTGCTTAAACTCTGAGCTTTGGCCAGCTAAGACCTACTTGCAATCAACTGGACGTATAAGTGAATTTAAGTAAATCTTTATCTGCACTTTTTTCAAATAATACAGCATTTAAATTGATTTATTTGAGTTGTATTGAATACTATCTAGCTGGAAGTTGTGGCTCCTTTTTTCAGTTAATGCTTGTTAGAATTCCTGAATAGCCAGTAATAAGAGGGGGTAGTTCACTTCATTTTTATTCTGTTTCTGCCTTATATAAGGGGTACATTTTGGATTATTTTCTGTTTAAACTCTGAGCTTTGGCCAGCTAAGACCTACACGCAATCAACTGGACATATAAGTGAATTTAAGTAAATCTTTATCTGCACTTTTTTCAAATAATAGAGCATTTAAATTGATTTATTTGTGTTGCATTGAATACTATCTAGCTGGAAGTTGTGGCTCTGTTTTTTCAGTTAATGCTTGTTAGAATTCCTGAATAGCCAGTATAAGTGGGGGTAGTTTACTTGATTGTTATTCGGTTTCTGCCTTATAAAAGTGGTACATTTTGGATTATTTTCTGCCTAAACTCTGAGATTTGGCCAGCTAAGACATACATGTAATCAACTGGATGTATATGTGAATTTAAGTAAATCTTTATCTGCACTTTATTGAAATATTACAGCATTTAAATTGATTTATTTGTGTTGCATTGAATACTATCTAGCTGGAAGTTGTGGCTCTGTTTTTTCAGTTATTGCTTGTTAGAATTCCTGAATAGCCAGTGATGAGTGGGGGTAGTTCACTTCATTGTTATTCTGTTATTGCCTTATATAAGTGGTACATTTTGGATTATTTTCTGCTTAAACTCTGAGCTTTGGCCAGCTAAGACCTACATGAAATCAACTGGATGTATAAGTAAATTTAAGTAAATCTTTATCTGCACTTTTTTCAAATAATACAGAATTTAAATTGATTTATTTGTTTCATAGTTTCATAGTATAGTACTAGGCTATCTGCCCTAGGACATTTATAAGCCTAGCCAAAGTGTATGTGGTTTTCGCCACCCCATGTAATGATACAAAAGTGTACAATTTAAATTAAATTTAGTTTACTGTGCCTCTATCTAGTAATGACACAGTGATGACCCCCGGGGTAAACCTACGATCACCCATCCATTCGTCCAGATTTCTCTTGAAGAGTCAGTGGGGGGCTCTGCCTAACATGGACAGGTATCCTGTTCCAGAGTGCGGAAAGCCTCTGGCTTATGAATCTGTCCCTCCAGCATGTCCTATTCATTTTTGTGCTGAGGTTTAGATCTTTAGCTCTCGTGGCTCTGATGGATTTGGATTTTTTGAGGTGGAGCATGTCCATTATTTCTGCATTGGACATGGCCTTTTACATAAGGCACAGATCACCTATGAGCAGGCAGTATGCTACTGAATAGAGCTGGAGCTTTTTCAGTCTGGCAGCATATGACATATGCTGGAGCCCCTTGATCCTCTTGGTAAGGTACTTTTGGGGTCTCTCCAGCTGCTGCAGGTGCCGGGTGAGGTACATACCAAATGGGGCATTGTACTCAATCATAGGTCTGATAATGGAGGAATATAAGGGTACAATGACATCCTTTGATCTGGATGTGAATCCCTTCATGATAAGGTGGGCAAGGTAGAAGGTCTTTCTAACCACTTTGGTGACGTGGGTGTCAAATGAGAGGTCACTGTCAACTTGGGTCCCCAGGTCTCTGATTACTTTTTCCGTACTTAATGAATTACCTCCTATGTGGTAATTTGTGGGTACTTTGTTTTTCCAAAGGGGATGACTATACATTTTTTGGCATTTACTTTAAGGCCATGACTCTGGCACCAGTCATCTGTTTCTGTGAGGCCCTTCTGGGGGATGCTTGTGTCAGCTGGTGTGTCGACTATGGCACCTAGTTTGCAGTTGTCTGCGAACTTTGTCAGCCACAACCCCCTATGTTTGCCTGCACATCTGTGAAATAAATGCCAAACAAGAGGGGTCCCAAGACAGAGCCCTGTGGGACTCCACTTGTGACTGGCTTAGAGTCTGACATAGCTCCAGCTATTCTGACTTTGTGGGTTTTGCCCTTTAGCCAGTTTGCAACCCATCTTGTGACAAACGGGTTTACATTTAAGCTGTTGAGCTTGTCTATGATGCCTGAGTGGGGTATTGTGTCGAAGGCTTTTGCCAGATCCAGGTAGGCTGTATGAACTGCTTTGCCTTCATTGATGTCTCTAGTGACTGTTTCAAAAAAGTCCACCAGGTTTAAAAGACAGGATCTGCCTTTTACAAAGCCGAACTGGGTAGGGTCAATTGTCTGTAGGTCCCCGATGTCTTTGTTCATGAGTTCCATGATGATCCTTTCCATAGG
>NC_056743.1:1231142475-1231216036 GCF_019279795.1 Protopterus annectens | reverse complement strand
CAGGACCCCCCCTTTACAAAGTCCAGAATACAGCAAAGCCTGTACTTGGACTACTCTAGGTCAGGAAAGGCAGGAAACATGGATATTTTTTTTTTTTTTTTAGTACACAAACAGCAGAAAATGCAGTAAATATATAACACAGGCTTGCACACTTGAGTGTGTAGCTAAACAAGTAAATTTAAACAAACAGGACAAACTTTTCAAAGTGCAAGTAAAAAACTGCAGTAAAAGAGCTTAAAAGAGCTTAAATCAGGTAAATGAGCAGATATACTCACTTTTCAGCGAGAGCGGACAGTCGCATAGGTAATAGCAGAAGAAAATACACTTAATAAGGTAAGCAGTTGCTCTTTTTGTCTCTCTGCTGCTAGCCCCACTCTGCAGGACCATGAGGAGCTTTGCTGAGTAGAAACAAGAGCAAAAACCATGCCAAAGCGGGTTTTATAGAGGGGGCCTTGAAAGAGCTAGAAATTGGCCGTAAACTGCCAATATACTACCAGATTCATGTGCTCAGAACACTCCTCCAAGGATAGATAGGCTGCTCTAAGCTCCTCACTCCCACTGGTGAACAAAGAAGCTTCTCTTTATCCAATAAAGGAAATGGGCAACACAGGACCTTTCCAAAAGTCTAGACTACAGCAAAGCCTGTATTTGGACTACTCTTGGTCAGGAAAGGTGGGAAACAATGGTAATTTTTTTGTTTTTTTCTTTTTAGTACACAAACAGCAGAAAATTCAGTAAATATATAACACAGGCTTGTGCACTTGAGTGTGTCGCCTCAACAAGTAAATTTAAACAAACAGGACAAACTTTTCAAAGTGCAAGTAAAAAAATTGCAGTAAAACAGCTTAAAACAACTTAAATCTGGTAAAGGAGCAGATATACTCGCTTTTCAGAGAGAGCAGACAGTCACACAGGAATAGCAGAAGAAAATATACTTAATAAAGTAAGCAGTCGCTCTTTTTGTCTCTCTGCTGCTAGCACCACTCTGCAGGTCCATGAGGAGCTTTGCTGAGTAGAAACAAGTGCAAAAACCATGCCAAAGCCGGTTTTATACAGGGGGACTTGAAAGAGCTAGAAATTGGCCGAAAACTGCCAATATACTACCAGATTCTTGTGCTGGGAACACTCCTCCTGTAACTCCTTTCCTGTCACAACTCTGTACTATATGACATGTATACTAAGTCCATTTTATCCTTTAACTCCCCTCTTGTCACAACCCTGTACTATAAGATACATATACTAAGTATGTTGTATCCTGTAACTCCCTTCCTATCCCAACCCTGTACTATAAGATATGTATACTATGTACATTGTATCCTGTAACTCACCTCTTGCCCAACCATATGCTATAATATATGTACACTAAGTACATTGTATCCTGTAAATCCCCTCATGTCAAATCCTGTATTATAAGATATGTATACTAAGTACATTGTATCCTGTATCTCCCCTCCTGTCACAATCCTGTACTATAAGATATTTATACTAAACACATTGTATCCTGTAACTCCCCTCCTGTCGCAACCCTGTTTTATGTATATTAAGTACATTGTATCCTGTAACTCCCCTCCTGTCCCAACCCTGTACTATAAGATATGTATACTAAGTACATTGTATACTGTAACTCCCCTCCTGCCCTAACCCTGTACTATAAGATATGTAACCTAAGTACATTGTATCCTGTAACTCCCCTCCTGCCCAACCCAGCATTATAAGATATGTATACTAAGTACATTGTATCATGTAACTCCTCTCATGTCCCATCCTTGTACTATATGTATAGTACATTGTAGCCTGTAACTCCTCTCCTGTCACAACCCTGTACTATAAGATATGTATACTAGGTTCATAGGTTCATAGGGCATTTACAAGCCTAGCCCATCGTTTTGTGGCTTACGCCACCCCTTTAGTATGGGGAACTATACCCATTATTTTGCTGTGCCTCTGTCGAGCAGTGACACTGAGGTAATCCCTGGGGTATATCTGCGATCTCCCATCCATTGGTCAAGATTTCTCTTGAACAAGGCCAGCGAGGTGCTCTGCCTCACATGTACCGGGATTTTGTTCCACAGCATAGGGAGTCTTTGGGTGATGAATCTATCCTCCAGCACGCCCTATTAATAGCCGTGTCGAGGTTTAAGTCTCCGCCCTTGTGGCTCTGATGGATCTAGATTTTTTGAGGTGAAGCATATTCATCAAATCTGGGTTTGACATGGCCTTGTATGTTAGGCAAAGGTCACCTCTGTGCAAGCGGTGCGACTGAATAGAGCTGGAGTTCTTTCAGTCGGGCAGCATAGGACAGATTTTTGAGACCCTTTATCCTTTTGGTGAGGAACTTTTGTGGCCTCTCCAGCTGCTGCAAGTGTCGGGTCAGATACGTCCCGAATGGGGCATTGTACTCAATCATTGGTCTGATGAGTGATGAGTAAAGGGAGACTATGACCTCCCTTGATCTAGATGAGAATCCCTTCATGATAAGGTGGGCAATGTAGAAGGTCTTCCTAACTACTTTAGCTACATGGGTGTCGAATGACAGACTACTATCAACCTGGGTCCCCAGGTCCCTGATAACTTCTTCTGTGCTCAGTGGATTGCCACCTATTTGGTAGCTAGGGTAACCTTGTTTTTCCCAAAGGGTATGACTATGCATTTTTGGCATTTAACTTCAGGCCGTGGCTCTGGCACCAGTTATCCATTTCTGTGAGACCCTTCTGAAGGATATCTGTGTCAGATGTGTTTTCTACTATGGCGCCCAGTTTGCAGTCATCTGCAAACTTTGTCAGCCATAACCCTCCTGTGTTTGCTTGTACTGGAAAAGTAGATGCCAAACAAGAGTGGGCCCAGGACTGAGCCCTGTGGGACACCACTTGTGACAGGTTTTGAGTCTGACATGGCGCCAGCAACTCTGACCCTGTGGGTTCTGTCACTCAGCCAGTTTGCAACCCATCTTGTGATGTATGGGTTAACATTTAAGCTGATGAGTTTTTCAATGATACCTCAGTGGGGTATTGTATCGAAGGCCTTAGCCAGATCGAGGTAGGCTGTATGGACTGCCTTTCCCTCGTCAATGGCTTTGGTGACTGTTTCGAAGAAGTCAACCAAGTTTAAAAGGCATGATCTGCCTTTGACAAAGCCAAACTGGGTTGGATCCAAAGTCTGCAAATTCCCTATGTCTTTATTTATGAGGTCCATTATGATCCTCTCCATGGCTTTGCAGATAAGGCTTGTCAAGCTAATGGGCTGGTAATTTCCAGGGTCGGTGGAGGCACTGCCTTTGTGAAGTGGGACCACAGTTGCAGTGCGCCACTCCCTGGGTACGTATCCAGAGGTAAGACTTTGATTAAACAGCTGTCCTAGCTGTGGGTTTAATTCCTCATTACGTTCGTGGAGCACACAGCCGGGGACACCATCAGGTCCCATGGATGCTGTGTTTTTGCTTTGGAGAGCCCACTTCTCACTTGGGCACTGCAGATGTTTGGGGGCTGCAATCGTTTGGTATAGATATCTCTCCTTTTGGGGGAGAAGTTTGCACTGAACCTGTCAGCCAGTATGTTGGCAATGTCTGTAGGATCAGTAATCTTCACATCATTTTGAACTAGTTCTGAGCATATCTGGGAGTTTCCTCCTAGGTTTCTAACATAGCTAAAGAAGGCCTTATGATTGTCTTTTGAGTCTTTAGCTATTTTTCTCTCGAAATTTGCTTTGGATGATTTTATGAGAGCTCTTAGTTTTTTACTTATAGTGATCAAGGGTGTCTTACCTTTTAAGGATTTTGCTCTATCTTGTTGTAGCTTCCTCCTTTTATTGTAGAGTTTGTTTATGTCTGGGGTCCACCAGACTGGACGCTTGCCTTTGGTACTAAGAGTCTTTGTTTTGTTTGGGATTGCCTTATCCATGCAGTCCTGCAGGTGCTGGTAGAAGGCGTTTGTAAGTGATTCAGTGGCTTGAGTACTGTTTTCCGTCGGCTCGGGGGCCTTAAAGGAGACCACACTAGCCTTTAGAAGTGTGAAGTCGGCTTTTGAGAAGTTCTTTACTGTGGTCTTTTTTATTTCAGGTGGGGGTGGGATGAGGACCTCCAGCGAGATTAGTTTGTGATCTGATCTCACCAGTGAGGGGTATACTTCCGGTGTTGAACATTGTGCTCCCATGTTCGTGATGATGAGATCAAGTATGTTATCTCCTCTTGTGGGGATGGTGACTAGTTGTTCCATGGCATTTGAGTTTATGAATTCCAGGAACTTTTGGGCTAGGGTGTTTGGGCTTGAGTAGTGTTCCCAGTCTATATTAGGGTAATTGAAGTCACCTAGTATGATGGTGTTTGGTGATACATTTATCCCCTCTAGTGTTTTCAGGAAGGCCATGTGAGGTTCCTAAGAACATTGTATCCTGTAACTCCCCTCCTTTTCCATCCCTGTACTATACAATATGTATACTAAGTACATGTTATCCTGTAATTTCTCTCCTCATCCAACCCTGTACTATAAGATATGTATACTAAGTACATTGTATCCTGTAACTCCCCTCCTGTTACAACCCTGTACTATAAGATATGTATTCTAAGTACATTGTAACCTGTAACTCCCCTCCTGTCCCACCTTTGTACTATAAGATATGTATACTAAGTACATTGTATCCTGTAACTCCCCTCCTGTTACAACCCTGTACTATAAGATATGTATGCTGAGTACATTGTATCCTGTAACTCCTCTCCTGTCCCAACCCTGTGCTATAAGATATGTAAACTAAGTATATTGTACCCTGTAACTACATTCTTGTTCCAACCCTGTACTATCAAGTATGTATACTAAGTATATTGTATCCTGTAACTGCCCTCCTCTCCCACCACTGTATTATAAGGGATGTATACTAAATACATTTTATCCTGTAACTCCGCTACTGTCACAACCCGGTACTATAGGACATTTATACTAATTGCATTTTATCCTGTAACTCCCCTCTTGTCACAACACTGTACTATAAGATATGTATACTAAGTACACTGTATCCTGTAATGGCTCTCCTGTCCCAACCCTTTACTATAAGGTATGTATACCAAGTACATTGTATTCTGTAATACCCTCCTCTCCCAACCCTGTACTATAACATATGTATACTAAGTATATTGTATCCGGTAACTCCCCTCCTGTTCCAACCTTGTACTATAAGTTATGTATACTAAGTATATTGTATCCGGTAACTCCCCTCCTGTTCCAACTCTGTACTATAAGTTATGTATACTAAGTACATTGCAGCCTGTAACTCCCCTCCTGTCCCAATCCTGTACTACAAGATATGTATACTGAATCCATTGTATCCTGTAACTCCCCTCCTGTCACACCCTGTACTATAAGATATGTATACTAAGTACATTGTATCCTGTAACTCCCCTCCTGTCACAACCTTGTACTATAAGATATGTGTACTAAGTACATTGTGTCCTGTAACTCCCCTCCAATCCCAACCTTGTACTATAAGATATGTACACTAAGTACATTGTATCCTGTAACCCTCTCCTGTTCCAACCCTGCACTATAAGATATGTATACTAAGTACATTGTATCATGTAACTCCTCTCATGTTCCACCCATGTACTATATGTATACTAAGTGCATTATATCCTGTAACTCCCCTCCTGTCACAACCCTGTACTCTAGGTATATTAAGTAAATTTTATCCTGTAACTCCCCTCCTGTCCCAACCCTGTACTATAAGATATGTATACAAAGTACATTGTATCCTGTAACTCCCCTCATGTCCCACCCCTGTACTAGATGTATACTTAGTACATTGTAGTCTGTATCTCCCTTCCTGTTCCAACCCTGTACTATAAGATATGTATACTAAGTACATTGTATCCTGTAACTCCCCTCCTGTTCCAGCCCTGTTCTATAAGATATGTATAGTAAGTACATTGTATCCTGTAACTCAACTTTTGTCCCAACCTTGTACTATAACATATGTATACTAAGTACATTGTATCCTGTAACTCCCCTCATGTCCTAACCCTGCACTATTAGATATGCATATTAAGTACAGTGTATTGTATAACTTAGATCATGTCCCACCCCTGTACTATAAGATATGTATACTAAGTATATTGCATCCTGTAACTCCCCTCCTGTCCCAACCCTGTACTCTAAGATATGTATACTAAGTACATTATATCATGTTAATCCCCTCCTGTCACATCCCTGTACTATAAGATATGTACACTAAGTATATTGTATCCCATAACTCCACTCCTGTCCCAACCCTGTACTACAAGATATGCATACTAATTACATTGTATCCTGTAACTCCCCTCATGCCCCACCCCTGTACTATAAGATATGTAAACTAGGTACATTTTATACTGTAACTCCCCTCCTGTCACAACTCTGTACTATAAGATATGTATGCTAACTACATTGTATCCTATAACTCCCCTCCTGTCACAACCCTGTACTATAAGATATGTATACTAAGTACATTGTAACCTGTAACTCCCCTCATGTCCCAACCCTGTGTTATAAAATATGTATGCTAAGTACATTGCATCCTGTAACTCCCCTCCTGTCCCAGCAGTGTACTATAAGATATGTATACTAAGCACATTGTATCCTGTTACTCCCCTCCTGTCCCAAACCTGGACTATAAGATATGTATACTACGTACATTGTGTCCTTTAACTCCTCTCCTGTCACAACCCTGTACTATAAGATATGTATACTAAGTTCAATTTATCCTGTAATTCCCCTCCTATCACAACCCTGTACTATAAGATATGTATACTAAGTACATTGTATCCTGTAACTCCCCTCCTGTACCAACCTTGTACTCTAAGACATGTATACGAAGTACATTGTATCCTGTAACTCCCCTCCTGTCACAATCCTGTATTATAAGATATGTATACTAAGTTCATTGTATCCTGTAACTGGGCTCCTCTCCCACCCCTGTACTATAAGATATGTATACTAAGTGCATTGTATCCTGTAACTCCTCTCATGTCCCACCCCTGTACTATATGTATACTAAATGCATTGTATCCTGTAACTCTTCTCCTGTCACAACCCTGTACTTTAAGTATATTAAGTACATTTTATACTGTAACTCCCCTCTTGTCACAACCCTGTACTTTACTATATGTATACTAATTACATTGTATCCTGGATCTCCCCTCACATCCCACCCCTGTACTATAGGATATGTAAAGTAAGTACATTTTATAATGTAACTCCCCTCCTGTCACAACCCTGCACTATAAGATATGTATACTAAGTACATTGTGTCCTGTAACACTGCTCCTGTCCCAGCCCTGTACTATAACATATGTATACTAAGTACATTGTATCCTGTAACTCCCCTTTGTCCCAACCCTGTACTATAAGATATATGTACTAAGTACACTGTATCCTGTAACTCCCCTCATGTGACCAACCTGTACTATAAGACAAGTATACTAAGTGCATTTTATCCTATAACTCCCCTCCTGTCTCAACCCTGCACTATAGGATATGTATACTAAGTACATTGTATCCTGTAACTCCCCTTTGTCCCAACCCTGTACTATAAGATATGTATACTAAGTACATTGTGTCCAGTAACTCCCCTCCTGCCTCAACAATGTAATATAAGATTTGAATACTATGTACATTGTATCCTGTAACTTCCCTTTTGTCCCAACCCTGTAGTATAAGATAGGTGTACTAAGTACATTGTATCATGTAAATCCCCTTCTCTCCCAACCATGTACTGTAAGATACGTATAGCACTTCATAGCACTTCATAGATTAGTACTAAGCTAACTGCCCTTGCGAGCCATTTTAAGCCTAGCCAATTATCCCTTGTGAGACTCAAACCCTGCACCTTATGTTTGTAAGGCAAACACCTTAACCATTAGGCCACCCTCCCAACCCAGTATACTAAGTACATTGTGTCCTGTAACTCCCCTCTTGTTCCAACCCTGTACTATAAGTTATGTATACTAAGTACATTGTATCCTGCAACTCCCCTCCTGTCCAAAACCTCTACTAAAAGATATGTATACTAAGTACATTGTATCCTGTAATTTCCCTCCTCTCACAACCCTGTACTATAGAATATATATACTAAGTACACTATATCCTGTAACTCCTCTCTAGCCCAACAATGTACTATAAGATATGTATACTAAGTACATTGTATCCTGTAACTCCCCTCCTGTCCCAACCCTGTACTATAAGCTATATATATTTAGCACATTGTATCCTGTAACTCCCCTCATGTCCCAACCCTGTACTATAAGATATGCATTCTAAGTACATTGTATCCTGTAAATCTCCTCCTTTCACGGCCCTGTACCATAAGACATGTATACTAAACACATTGTATCCTGTAACTCCCATCTTGTCACAACCTTGTACTATAATATATGTATACTAAACACATTGTATCCTGTAACTCCCCTCCTGTCACAACCCTGTACTATAAGATATGTACACTAAGTACATTGAATCCTGAAACTCCCCTCCTGCCCAATCCTGCATTATAAGATATGTATACTAAGTTCATTGTATCATGTAACTCCTCTCATGTCCCACCCTTGTACTATATGTATACTAAGTACAACGTATCCTGTAACTCCCCTCTTGTTCCAACCCTGTACAATAAGATATGTATACTAAGTACATTGTATCCTGTAACCCCCCTCATGTTCCACCCCTGTACTATAAGATATGTATACTAAGTATATTGTATCCTGCAAATTCCCTCCTCCCCCACCACTGTACTATAAGATATGTATACTAAATGCATTTTATCCTGTAACTCCACTCCTGTCACAACCCTGTACTATAAGACATGTATACTTAGTGCATTTTATCCTGTAACTCCCCTCTTGTCACAACCCTGTACTATAAGATATGTATACTAAGTACTTTTTATCCTGTAACTCCCCTCCTGTCCCAAGCCTGTACTATTTATTTATTATTTTTTTATTTGAAGTCTGTTTGCCAGGATGGTCCATTGGGCCGAATGAGCCCATTTTCAATGGAGTCCTGGGGAGAAAAGCTCCATAGATATAATCTCAAATATACAAGTGAGAATAATGTAAAATGCAATCAAATAACATAACAGTTTGTTAAAGTTTCAGAGTAGTACTTATAAGCATAGGAAAATGTTAATGCCACAGGAAAACACAGAATATATGTATACCAAGTACATAGTATCCTGTAACTGCCCTCCTGTCCCAACCCTGCACTATAAGATATGTATGCTAAGTACATTGTGTCCTGTAACTCCCCTCTTGTTCCAACCCTGTACTACAAGTTATGTATACTAAGTACATTGGATCCTGTAATTCACCTCCTGTCCCAACCCTGTACTATAAGTTATGTACACTAAGTACATTGTATCCTGTAACTCCCTTCCTATCACAACCCTGTGCTATAACATATGTATGCTATGTACATTGTATCCTATAACTCCCCTCTTGCCCAACTCTGTACTATAAGATATGTATAATAAGTACATTGTATCCTATAAATCCCCTCATGTCCAAACCCTGAACTATAAGATATGTATATAAAGTACATTTTATCCTGTAACTCCCCTCTTGTCACAACCCTGTACAATAATATATGTATAATAAGTACATTGTATCCTGTAACTGCCCTCCTGTCCTAACCCTGTACTATAAGATAAGTACACTAAGTACATTGAATCCTGCAACTCCCCTCCTGCCCAACCCTGCATTATAAGAAATGTATACTAAGTACATTGTATCATGTAACTCCTCTCATGTCCCACCCTTGTACTATATGTATACTAAGTACATTGTAGCCTGTAACTCCTCTTCTGTCACAACCCTGTACTATAAGATATGTATACTAAGAACATTGTATCCTGTAACTCCCCTACTGTTCCATCCCTGTACTATACAATATGTATACTAAGTACATTGTATCCTGTAATTCCTCTCCTCATCCAACCCTGTACTATAAGTTATGTATACTAAGTACATTGTATCCTGTAACCCCCCTCCTGTTACAACCCTGTACTATAAGATATGTATACTAAGTACATTGTAGCCTGTAATTCCCCTCCTGTCCCACCTTTGTACTATAAGATATGTATACTAAGTACATTGTATCCTGTAACTGCCCTCCTCTCCCATCACTGTATTATAAGATATGTATACTAAATGCATTTTATCCTGCAACTCCGCTACTGTCACAACCCGGTACTATAAGACATGTATACTAAATGCATTTTATCCTGCAACTCCGCTACTGTCACAACCCGGTACTATAAGACATGTATACTAAGTACATTGTATCATGTAACGGCTCTCCTGTCCCAACCCTTTACTATAAGATATGTATACCAAGTACATTGTATCCTGTAATACCCTCCTCTCCCAACCCTGAACTATAAGATATGTATACTAAGTACATTGTATCCTGTAACTCCGCTCCTGTCTCAACCATGTAATATAATATATGTATACTAAGTACATTGTATCATGTAAATCCCCTTCTCTCCCAATAATGTACAATAAGATATGTATACTAAGTACATTGTGTCCTGTAACTCCCCTCTTGTTCCAACCCTATACTATAAGATATGTATACTAAGTACATTGCAGCCTGTAACTCCCCTCCTGTCCCAACCCTGTACTACAAGATATGTATACTGAGTACATTGTATCCTGTAACTCCCCTCCTGTCACAACCCTGTACTATAAGATATGTGTACTAAGTACATTGTATCCTGTAACTCCCCTCCATTCCCAACCCTGTACTATAAGATATGTATACTAAGTACATCCTATCCTGTAACCCCCTCCTGTTCCAACCCTGCACTATAAGATATGTATACTAAGTACATTGTCTCATGTAACTCCTCTCATGTTCCACCCTGTACTATATGTATACTAAGTGCATTATATCCCATAACTCCTCTCCTGTCACAACCCTGTACTATATGTATATTAAGTAAATGTTATCCTGTAACTCCCATCCTGTCCCAACCCTGTACTATAAGATATGTATACTAAGTACATTGTATCATGTAAATCCCTTCATGTTCCACCCCTGTACTATATGTATACTTAGTACGTTGTAGCCTGTATCTCCCTTCTTGTTCCAACCCTGTACTATAAGATATGTATACTAAGTACATTGTATCCTGTAACTCCCATCCTGTTCCAACCCTGTACTATAAGATATGTATAGTAAGTACATTGTATCCTGTAACTCACCTTTTGTCCCATCCTTGTACTATAAGATATGTATACTAAACACATTGTATCCTGTAACTCCCCTCATGTCCCAACCCTGCACTATTAGATATGCATACTAAGTACATTGTATCCTATAACTCTGATCATGTCCCACCCATGTACTATAAGATATGTATACGAAGTATATTGTATCCCGTAACTCCCCTCCTGTCCCAACCCTGTACTATAAGATATGCATACTAAGTAAATTGTATCATGTTGATCCCCTCTGTTCACAACCCTGTACTACAAGATATGTACACTAAGTATATTGTATCCTACAACTCCCCTCCTGCCCCAACCCTGTACTATAAGATATGCATACTAAGTACATTGTACCCTGGAACTCCCCTCATGCCCCATCCCTGTACTATAAGATATGTAAACTAAGTTTATTTTATACTGTAACTCCCCTCCTGTCCCAACACTGTACTATAAGATAAGTATACTAAGTAGATTGTATCCTTTAACTCCCTTCCTGTCACAACCCTGTACTATAAGATATGTATACTAAGTTCAGTGTAGCCTGTAACTCCCCTCCTATCACAACCCTGTACTATAAGATATGTATGCTAAGTACATTGTATCCTGTAACACCCCTCCTGTCCCAGCACTGTGCTATAAGATATGTATACTAAGTACATTGTTTCCTGTAACTCCCAACATGTCACAACCAGGTACTATACGATATGTATACTAAGTACATTGTATCATGTAACTCCCCTCCTGTCCCAACCTTGTACTGTAAGATATGTATACTAAGTGCATTGTATCCTGTAACTCACCTCCTGCCCAACCATGTACTATAAGATATGTATACTAAGTACTTTGTATCCTGTAACTGCCCTCCTACCCCACCCCTGTATTATAAGATAAGTATACTAAGTGCATTGTATCCTGTAACGCACCCCCTTCCCAACCATGTACTATAAGATATGTATACTAAGTACATTGTATCCTGGAACTCCCCTCTTGCCCCACCCTGTACTATAACATATATAAACTAAGTACATTTTATACTGTAAATCCCCTCCTGTCAAAATCCTGTACTATTAGATATGTATACTAAGTACATTGTATCCTGTAACTCCCCTCCTGTCACAACCCTGTACTATAAGATATGCATACTAAGTACATTGTATCCTGGAACTCCCCTCTTGCCCCACCATTGTACTATAACATATATAAACTAAGTACATTTTATACTGTAACTCCCCTCCTGTCAAAATCCTGTACTATAAGTTATGTATACTAAGTGCACTGCATCCTGCCCAACCTTGTACTATAAGATATGTATACTAAGTACATTGGATCCTGTAACTTCTCTCATGTCCCACCCCTGTACTATATGTATACTAAATGCATTGTATCCTGTAACTCTTCTCCTGTCACAACCCTGTACTATATGTATATTAAGTACATTTTATACTGTAACTCCACTCCTGTCACAACTCTCTAGTTTAAGATATGTATACTAAATACATTGTATCCTGGATCTCCCCTCACATCCCACCCCTGTACTATAGCATATGTAAACTAAGTACATTTTATTCTGTATCTCCCCTCCTGTCACAACCCTGTACTATAAGATATGTGTATTTAGTACATTGTATCCTGTAACTCCCCTCCACTCCCAACCCTGTACTATAAGATATGTATACTAAGTATATTGTATCCTGTAACCCCATCCTGTTCCAACCCTGCACTATAAGATATGCATACTAAGTACATTGTATCATGTAACTCCTTTCATGTTCCACACTGTACTATATGTATACTAAGTGCATTATATCCTGTAACTCCGCTCCTGTCACAACCCTGTACTATATGTATATTAAGTAAATTTTATCCTGTAACTCCTCTCCTGTCCCAACCCTGTACTAGAAGATATGTATACTAAGTACATTGTATCATGTATATCCCCTCGTCCCACATCTGCATTATATGTATACTTAGTACATTGTAGCCTGTATCTCCCTTCTTGTTCCAAATCTGTACTATAAGATATGTATACTAAGTACATTGTATCCTGTAACTTCCCTCCTGTTCCAACCCTGCACTATTAGATATGCATACTAAGTACATTGTATCCTATAACACCAATCATGTCCCAGCCCTGTACTATAAGATATGTATAAGTATATTGTATCCCGTACCTCCCCTCCTGTCCCAACCCTGTACTATAAGATATGCATACTAAGTACATTGTATCCTGGAACTCCCCTCATGCCCTACCCCTGTACTATAAGATATGTAAACTAAGTACATTTTATACTGTAACTCCCCTCCTGTCACAACGCTGCAGTATAAGATATGTATACTAACTACATTGTATCCTTTAACTCCCCTCCTGTCACAACCCTGTACTATAAGATATGTATACTAAGTTCAGTGTATCCTGTAACTCCCCTCCTGTCCAAGCGCTGTACTATAAGATATGTTTACTAAGTACATTGCAGCCTGTAACTCCCCTCCTGTCACAACCCGGTACTGTAAGATATGTATACTAAGTACATTGTATCCTGTAACTCCCTTCCTGTCCCAACCTTGTACTATAAGATATCTATACTAAGTACATTGTATCCTTTAACTCCCCTCCTGTCACAACCCTGTACTATAAGATATGTATACTAAGTACATTATATCCTGTAACTCCTCTCCTGTCCCAACCCTGTACTATAAGATATGTATACTAAGTACAGTGTATCCTTTAACTCCTTTCATATCCCACCCCTGTACTATATGTATACTATATGAATTGTATCCTATAACTCTTCTCCTGTCACAGCCCTGTACTATATGTATATTAAGTAAATTTTATCCTGTAACTCCCCTCCTGTCCCAACCCTGTACTATAAGATATGCAAAATAAGTACATTGTATCCTGGAACTCCCCTCATGCCCCTCCCCTGTACTATAACATGTATAAACTAAGTACATTATATCCTGTAACTCCTCTCCTGTCCCAACCCTGTACTATAAGATATGTATACTAAGTACAGTGTATCCTTTAACTCCTTTCATATCCCACCCCTGTACTATATGTATACTATATGAATTGTATCCTATAACTCTTCTCCTGTCACAGCCCTGTACTATATGTATATTAAGTAAATTGTATCCTGTAACTCCCCTCCTGTCCCAACCCTGTACTATAAGATATGCAAAATAAGTATATTGTATCCTGGAACTCCCCTCATGCCCCACCCCTGTACTATAACATATATAAACTAAGTACATTTTATACTGTAACTCCCCTCCTGTCACAATCCTGTACTATAAGATATGTATACTAAGTACATTGTATCCTGTAACTCACCTCCTGCCACAACCCTGTACTATAAGATATGTATACTAAGTTCATTGCATCCTGTAACTGGCCCCCTCTCTCACCCCTGTACTATAAGATGTGTATACTAAGTGCACTGTATCCTGTAACTCGCATCCTGCCCAACCTTGTACTATAAGATATGTATACTAAGTACATTGTATCCTTTAACTTCTCTCATGTCCCACCCCTGTACTATATGTATACTAAATGCATTGTATCCTGTAACTCTTCTTCTGTCACAACCGTGTACTATATATATATTAAATACATTTTATACTGTAACTCCACTCCTGTCACAACCCTGTACTTTAAGATATGTATACTAAAGACATTGTATCCTGGATCTCCCCTCACATCCCACTCCTGTACTATAGGATATGTAAACTAAGTAGATTTTATACTGTAACTCCCCTCCTGTCACAACCCTGTACTATAAGATATCTATACTAAATACATTGTATCCTTTAACTCCCCTCCTGTCATAACCCTGTACTATAAGATATGTATACGAAGTACATTGTATCCTGTAACTCACCTCCTGTCACAACTCTGTACTATATGTATACTATGTGCATTGTATCCTGCAACTCCCCTCCTGTCCCAACCCTGTACTATATGTATACTAAGTGCATTGTGTCCTGTAACTCCCCTCCTGTCACATCTCCGTAGTATAAGATATGTATACTAAATACATCGTATCATGTAATTCCTCTCCTCTCCCAACCCTGTACTATAAGATATGTATACTAGGTACATTGTATCCTGTAACTCCCCTCCTGTCATAACCCTGTACTATTAGATATGTATACTAAGTACATTGTGTCCTGTAACTCCGGTTCTGTCCCAGCCCTGTACTACAAGATATGTGTACTAAGTACATTGTATTCCGTAACTCCAATTTGTCCCAACCCTGTGCTATAAGATATTTGCACTAAGTACATTGTATCGTGTAACTCCCCTCATGTGACAAACCTGTACTATAAGACATGTATACTAAGTGCATTTTATTCTGTAACTCCCCTCCTGTCCCAACCCTCCACTATAAGATATGTATAGTAAGTGCATTGTATCCTGTAACTCCCCTTTGTCCCAACCATGTACTATAAAATAAGTATACTAAGTACATTGTGTCCTGTAATTCCCGTCCTGCCTCAACCATGTAATATAAGATTTGAATACTAAGTACATTGTATCTTGTAATTTCCCTCTTGTCCCAACCCTGTAGTATAAGATAGGTGTACTAAGTGCATCGTATCATGTAAATGCCCTTCTCTCCCAACCATGTACTATAAGATACGTATACTAAGTACATTGTGTCCTGTAACTCCCCTCTTGTTCCAACCCTGTACTATAAGTTATGTATACTAACTACATTGTATCCTGTAACTCCTCTCCTGTCCCAAACCTGTACTATAAGATATGTATACTAAGAACATTGCATCCTGTAACTCCCCTCATGTCCCAACCCTGTACTATAAGATATGTATACTAAGTACATTGTATCCTGTAACTCCTCTCCTTTCACAAACCTGTACTATAAGATATGTATACTAAACACATTGCATAATGTAACTCCCTTCCTGTCACAACCCTGTACTATAATATATGTACACTAACCACATTGTATCCTGTAACTCCCCTCCTGTCCCAACCCTGCACTATAAGATATGTATACTAAGTACATTGTATCATGTAACTCCTCTCATGTCCCACCTTTGTACTATAAGCATACTAAGTACATTGTAGCCTATAACTCCTCTCCTGTCACAACCATGTACTATAAGATATGTATACTAAGAACATTGCATCCTGTAACTCCCCTCCTTTTCCAACCCTGTACTATATAATATGTATACTAAGTACATTGTATCCTGTAATTCCTCTCCTCATCCACCCCTGTACTATAAGATATGTATACTAAGTACATTGTATCCTGTAATTTCCCTCCTGTCACAACCCTGTACTATAAGATATGTATACTAAGTACATTGTAGCCTGTAACTGCCCTCCTCTCCCACCCTGTACTATAAGATATGTATACTAAGTACATTGTATACTGTAATGCCCCCCTCTCCCAACCCTGTCCTATAAGATAGGTATACTAAGTACATTGTGTCCTGTAACTCCCCTACTGTTACAACCCTGCACTATTAGATATGTATACTAAGTGCATTGTATCCTGTAACTCTGCTCATGTCCCACCCCTGTACTATAAGATAAGTAAACTAAGTACATTTTATACTGTAACTCCCCTCCTATCTCAACCCTTTACTATAATATATGTATACTAAGTACATTGTGTCCTGTAACTCCCCTCCAGTCACAACACTGTACTATAAGATATGTATACTAAGTTCATTGTATCCTTTAACTCCCCTCCTGTCCCAACCATGTACTATAAGATATGTATACTAAGAACATTGTATCCTCTAAACCCCCTCTTGTCCCAACCCTGTACTATATGATATTTATACTAAGTACATTGTATTCTGTATCTCCCATCCTGTCACAACCCTGTACTATAAGATATGTATACTAAGTACACTGTATCATATTATCCCCTCCTGTCACAACCCTGTACTATAAGATATGCAAACTAAGTATATTGTATCCTGTAACTCCTCTCCTGTCCCAACCCTGCACTATTAGATATGTATACTAAGTACATTGTATCCTGGAACTCCCCTCATGCCCTACCCCTGTACTATAAGATAAGTAAACTAAGTACATTTTATACTGTAACTCCCCTCCTTTCCCCCTTTGTACTATAAGATATGTATACTAAGTACATTGTTTCCTGTAATCCTCCTCCTGTCCCAAATCTGAACTATAAGATATATTTACTAAGTACATTGTATCCTGTAACTCATCTCCTGTCACAACCCTGTATTATAACTTATGTATACTAAGTACATTGTATCCTGTAATGCCCCTCCTGTTCCAACCCTGTACTATAAGTTATGTATACTAAGTACATTGTATCCTGTAACTCCCTCCTCTCCCATCCCTGTACTATAAGATATGTATACTAAGTACATTGTGTCCTGTAACTCCCCTTCTGTCCCAGCCCTGTACTATAAGATATGCATACTAAGTACATTGTGCCCTGTAATGCCCCTCCTGTCCCAAAACTATACTATAAGTTATGTGTCCTAAGTACATTGTATCCTATAACACCCCTCCCGTCCCAACACTGTACTGTTAGATATGTGTACTAAGTACATTGTATCCTGTAACTGCCCTCCTCTCCCACCCTGTACTATAAAATATGTATACTAAGTACATTGTATACTGTAATGCCCCCCTCTCCCAACCCTGTACTATAAGATATGATACTAAGTACATTGTGTCCTGTAACTCCCCTACTGTTACAACCCTGTACTATAAGATATGTATACTAAGTACATTGTATCCTGCAACTCCCCTCATGTCCCACCCCTGTACTATAAGATATGTATACTAAGTACATTGTGTCCTTTAACTCCCCTTCTGTCACAACCCTGTACTACAAGATATGTATACTAAGTAAATTGTATCTGGTAACTCCCCTCCTCTCCCAATCCTGTACTATAACATATATATGCTAAATGCATTTTATCCTGTAAATCCCCTTCTGTCCCAACCCTGCACTATAAGATATGTATACTAAGTAAATTGCATCCTGTAACTCCCCTCCTCTCCCAACCCTGTACTATAAGATATGTATACTAAGTGCATTTTATCCTGTAACTCCCCTCCTGTCCCAACCCTGCACTATAAGATATGTATACTAAGTACATTATATCCTGTAACTCCCCTCCAGTCACAACCCTGTACGATAAGATATGTATGCTAAGTACATTGTATCCTGTAATTCCCCTCCTGTCCCAATCCTGTACTATAAGATATGTATACTAAATACATTGTATCCTGTAAACCCCCTCTTGTCCCAACCCTGTACTATATGATATTTATACTAAGTACATTGTGTTCTGTATCTCCCATCCTGTCACAACCCTGTACTATAAGATATGTATACTAAATACATTGTATCCTGTAAACCCCCTCTTGTCCCAACCCTGTACTATATGATATTTATACTAAGTACATTGTATTCTGTATCTCCCATCCTGTCACAACCCTGTACTATAAGATATGTATACTAAGTATATTGTATCCTTTAACTCCCCTCCTGTCCCAACCCTGTACTATAAGATATGTATACTAAGTACATTGTATCCTGTAACTCCCCTCCTGTCACAACCCTGTACTATAAGATATGTATACTAAGTACATTGTATCCTGTAACTCCCCTCATGTCCCAACCCTGCACTATAAGATATGTATACTAAGTACATTGTGTCCTGTAACTCCCCTTCTGTACCAACCCTGTACTATAAGATATGTATACTAAGTACACTGTGTCCTGTAACTCCCCTTCTGTACCAACCCTGTACTATAAGATATGTATACTCTGTACATTATATCCTGTAACTCCCCTCATGTCCCAACCCTGCACTATAAGATATGTATAATAAGTACATTGTATCCTGTAACTGCCCTCCCCTCCCAGCCCTGCACTATAAGATATGTATACTAAGTACATTGTATCCTGTAACTCCCCTCCTGTCCCAACCCTGTACTATAAGATATGTATACTAAGTACATTGTATCCTGTAACTCCCCTCATGTCCCAACCCGGTACTATAAGATATGTATACTAAGTACATTGTGTCCTGTAACTCCCCTTCTGTACCAACCCTGTACTATAAGATATGTATAATAAGTACATTGTATCCTGTAACTGCCCTCCCCTCCCAACCCTGCACTATAAGATATGTATACTAAGTACATTGTATCCTGTAACTGCCCTCCCCTCCCAACCCTGCACTATAAGATATGTATACTAAGTACATTGTATCCTGTAACTCCCCTCATGTCACAGCCCTGTACTATAAGATATGTATACTAAGTACACTGTGTCCTGTAACTCCCCTTCTGTACCAACCCTGCACTATAAGATATGTATACTAAGTACATTGTATCCTGTAACTCCCCTCATGTCCCAACCCGGTACTATAAGATATGTATACTAAGTACATTGTGTCCTGTAACTCCCCTTCTGTACCAACCCTGTACTATTAGATATGTATAATAAGTACATTGTATCCTGTAACTGCCCTCCCCTCCCAACCCTGCACTATAAGATATGTATACATTTAACTATCAAGCAGAATCACACTGATCTGAATCATCTAATTGTAACAACCACTTGTCTGATGTATATAGTCTCCTTAGTAATACTTAATGTCTCTAATTAATGTACTAGTACTTTTCATCTAATATATGTAAAAATGATGTGCTATGCATCATTGTGTATTTTTTCTGTATGTGAAATCATTTATTGTTGCTCTGTAATAAGCTAATGTCAGCTAATGTAATATGTTAATTGTCTGGAGATTTTCTCTCTGGGCCTCCACTGAAAATGGGCACCCACCCAGTTGGACTTTCCTGAAAACAAATGCCAAATAAACTACTAAATGTCCATTTTTATTTATGTGCAAGTGTCAACAATTGTGAACAGGTTAATTATTATGACATCAATTTGGATACATTTATATTACAAATGTTTCTTTGTGACATTAGCACATTTAACTGCATTATCTGAGTACATGTTCCCTGTTTACTCCCTCCTTACCCATTTCTGCAGTAATCCCATTGTATTCTGTGTACATTTTCCCCATTTAACTTTCCCTGCATCTGAATTCTTGAAATCACCTTGCCGTTACTTTGTATGAGCTGTCCGCTCATGCTTGCTTAATCGGTTTGCCTACAGACCAGCCATTTTTACTTTGTGTCCTGCAGCTGCCCTGCACATTTTCATGGCCACAATCACTATGTGTCCTCGAGCTTCCCTGCACATTTTCGTGGCCACGATTACTACTGCTGGCTATGAAAAGGTGCCACTAAATGTGAAAGTGATGCTGCTCATCATGCTAATGTGCTTAAATCATATAGGCTTGGCATAAAGCCTACATGATTATCAAAGAATCGCAGGGCAGGTCTTTATTCAGTACTTCCACTACATAAGTTACCGTAAAGCACTTTCACAGTCAGACTCTTTTGTTACCTGAAACCTCATACATCTGCAGGCACATTCTGCATCTACCCCCAACCACCCTGTCAAAATTTCCCATGATTTTACCATTAATGCTTTAAGACTTAACTGAGAAAATTAATACCAATATACTGACCAGTCCATACTGGAAATTCAGTGAGAAGGGAATTACATCTTTTACAGCAATTTGTACAAATCCAGGACAGATAAGAATGTCTTCAGGTAGCTAGTTTTGCCTGGTAGGTGGTGTTACTAACAGTAAAAAGCACGTTGTACAGCTGCAGGGTAGAATATTGTTCCTAGTCCTCCTGGACATATTAAAATCAGGACTAATATTCCAGGTAGGAGAACATATTAATGTTAATTTTAATTTCTTAGAGCCTTGGAAGAGGATGGAGGAAGAGACCACAATATTCCGGTTACTTCTATTTAGCCTGTCTGCTGTTAGACCCCCCCCCCCCCCATTACAGCACTATTCTTCACTGCTTTCTGTGCCTTCTCTTTTAAAATACTATAAACGCAATACTTATTTATTCATTTTTATTTTTGTTTTTGTTTATTGACTGGGTTTAGTCAAAAAAAACTTTCCTCTGAATGTTTAGAGAGAAAAGCTGACTATACAGTATGCATTTCATGTTGTTATGTTCATACAATGGAGTTTACAGAAATTGTCCTTTGATCTGAGTTTGAGGGATTAAAAAAAGGATGGCAAGTGTTTTTTTTATTTCACATTTTCCTTTTCTCTGAGTTTATGTGACTTCATAGTTGGTAATAATAATAATAATAATAATACAAATGCGGTACAGAAGCAGAAGCCCTCACGTCAGGAGTGATAGGGGAACACACGCCTGTAAAATTATTATTTTGCAGTGTTTTATGATGTTCTGCACAGTGGTGGTCTTATACTGCAATTGTGATTTGGACGAGTAACCAGTTTGTTTTATGCTTCGGGTTATTTGCAGATAAAGTACACAACCATTATTACTTTGGACTAGAATAAGTGCTACATCTGTTTACGTTTCTAGTATCTGGCTTTGAAACAGCTTGTATGCATGCTGGGCAGTCTGTGGAATGCTGTCACAAGGCATTAACAATGACTGTGTAATTCCTACTATGGCAGTCTGTGTACATCAAGCCAAGCTTCATTACTTTCTTTCCTTGATGCTACCAACAGTAACAAAAGCTGCAATAATTCCCTTAATGGTGACGCTGACGCAGATTGGAGTACACCTCAATACCATGAGAAAATTATACCAGGTCCACCAGTGGAGTTACCACAAATGGTGGCCTGTGTGCAGGAATAGATTTTGCTGCAAATTGTTATATCACTTCATGCCTCATAGTAGAACACACGTCTCTGCTTAAATCTGTTCAGCGTTTCTGCTTAAATCTGTTCAGCATTCACTGTGTTGCATACCTTTCAATTTAAAGCACTTCACAGTGGTTACTGCATGACAAACTTTTTATTTAGAACTCTTCTAACCTAATTACAGTAAAATCCAGTTTCAAAATCTGTGTTACATTTACAGGTTTTACTTTTAAAGCATGTATTATTCATGAAGGAAAAACACAGATATTTCCCATGTATAACCAAGCTCTCATTTAATTAATACTTTTCCATACTTTTTGGGTATGAGGTTTGGAATATGATATGTGCTTGTTTATAGTGTCACACAGCTGATTTCAACAAAACCAAAGAGATATTAAATTTATTCTCAAGTCATATACCCTGCTGAGCATTGTAAGTAACATTTCATTTTGAAATGTCATAATTTTATTTTTATGTGAAAGTACTAATGAGGCACCTAGAGATATGAGCTGTCTTTCGTTATTTTACCACTGATATTCTGATAAAAAACATACGGAAATGTTCATCATCAAAAATACTATAAACACTAGACTGAATTAGGTTATTGCAAATACAAAAACTAGCACTTAGATTTGGAGTCAAACGCCAAAGAATGGCACACACACTCACACACACTCGTGAGTGTGCGCGCACACACACACACACACACACACACACACACACACACACACACACACACACACACATACACACACACACGCATGTGCGCGCAGACATACACACACACACACACACACACACACACACACACACACACACACACACACACACACACACACACACACACTTAACTCAGCACTTTACTAGGGGCCAGTGGGGCATCTTATCAATGAAACAGTGGCCTGATATATTTTTTCAGACTTCAGCAGATTTGTTGACTATAATTAATAACAATATAATCACTGTATTTACAATGCTGCCTGTCCCAGGATCAACCCCCCCCCCCCATCCCAATGCTTTAGCTGTCTGAAAACTGAACATCTTGCAAGAGTAAAAGTCATGACTTTTGGGCCTCTGCCCAATTATGTTGCCTACACTGCTTTAGATTATCTGCATCTTTGCATAGGAAGAATCTGTTTACCAGTTATTTGCATTTCTTCTCTAGGTATTTGTTACTATTTATAAATTTATAACTGCAGACCAGTTTTGCTGGTAAAGAGGGCAATCTTTCACATGCTAAAATACAAGTATGCAAATCCTACTTATTCAAGCACTGGGTTTTACAATTGTTTCTTTTTTCTGAGTTTACCAAAGAATGGAAGACAGATTTGTTTCCTTTTTTTAGGTGTCTTACTCAACATTTCTTTGGTCTTTAAGTTTTCAGTTTTCTCACAGGATTTTCATGATACATGTTCATGTGTGTGTGCAGATGCATACATTTGGGAAAATATGTGGTAAGAGTGTGTCTGCTACAAATGTTTAACAATGTAAAATGCATTACTGTGACAATTATATTTTGTCCATACCTCTCAGCTGTATAGATTTTTGCAGAATGTTTAGATTTTTTGTCTCATATTTCTGGGCTGTTACTCATAAAATTGTGGTTTTCTGGCAAATTGTTGCCAAATCTTTGAGGGCTGAATTCAGAAAATATTGACAGATATTTGGGATTCGGTCTTCATACCCTTCACAAAATTCATGCTAATGCAAAACCTGTTATTCTATGAACTTTCTAAGTTTATAAGAGGAATATTTAAAAAGTGTCCCTATTTGGGGGGGCTTTATGCCATCATTGTTTATAGCTTTGCCTAGATTTCTTGCTCTAAGAGGTTGAGAGGTATGATTTTAGCTGATCACAGTCAGATATCCAAAATGTTATTAAAGTGGCTATAATTGCTTGCACACATTCAAAGGGTACATGTGCTGTTCCTTCAGTTACAAACATATTCATACATTTAATGGGAAAATTTTGCATAAATGTCACACCAGTTGGTTTATTGATAGCTTTCCATATTACCAAATGCTGACAACATTTTGCATTCTACAAGATTTAATTCTTGGAACAATGTAGCAGTGCAAAATGGCAGCTGGCATGCAGATGAACCAGAAAATGAAGGCTTATGAAATGTGTCCTACTGCTTCATTTAGTCTCTGCACATCTGTTCTCTCCTCACCTTACCATGCCATTTCCTTGTTCTATAAGCTTCTAATAACTGTCTGAGAAGTCATTGTCTCAGGCAACATATTTCAGTGTCTTACTGACCTCTCTGTGAAATAAACATCCGTTAGTTATTTGTTTTATGTCTTTTATTTTACATTTGTTTACCAGGATGATCTGACTGGACACAAAAAGGGAAGACTTGAGGAGAAAAGTTCCACAATGATACAAACAAAGAAGCTGCATAACAATATAGAGAAAATCAACAATAAGAAGCACAGCAAAATATAAATGTACACAGCAAAATATAAATGTACAAAGCAAAATATAAATGTACACAGCAAAATATAAATGTACAAAGCAAAATATAAATGTACACAGCAAAATAAAAATGTACAAAGCAAAATATAAATGTACAAAGCAAAATATAGCTGGATTGCAATATAGCAGTACAGTAAAGTCCCAGTTCTCCAGAACTCAAGCAACCGGCAAAACAATATCGAATAAATGCAGTATAGTTGTCATGTGCTGCACTTTCTGTTTCCCCTCACAGAAACATACCTTATGTTTTTAGAGTTTTAAACAGGAAGATAGGAACAAATTCCCTCTCTCCCCAGCCTGAGAACAGGTCAAACCAAATAAATAGTATAGGGTACAGTATTAGTCAGGCCAATTTTTAATAGTAACTGAAGCAACCAGAAACTACAGTTATCAGGCATCTACCAACCCCCATGGGTGCCAGTTAACTGAGAGTTTACTGTATAAGTGATAAGTGTAAAGCACAAAGTAGAACTCTAATTAAATATTAAATATAAGCAGTACATGTACAAAAATGGTTTGATAGTGTATACAGAAACTGACAGGTGTTAGCCATGAGAAAAACATGCATGTGTAATTTATGCTGAGAATTATGCATTTAAATAGTACTCAGTAAAGATATAGTTGGTTGTCTTAAACAGAGATAAGTGGTGGGCAGAGTTTTAGGATAAGAATTTATGGGTATATTTGGAAAGTGTGTAGAGAGTCCTGTATGAGTGATAGCTATTGTGATATGTTAAGCAGACTTTGGAAAAGCTCAGATTTAAGAAACAAAGTGGATAATAAGACTGGAGGAAAATGTATTTATTTATTTATGTATTTTGCATTTGTTGACCGGGATAGTCTGACTGGATACATGTCCATTTTCAGTAGAGACCTGGGGAGAAAAGCTCCAAACACAACATACAGAAAAATCATACAGGAAAAATTATAATATCAATACATGTTGCAAACAGTTTACAGACTCTGTTCAGTCAAGCAAGTTATACATTCGATCATTATTATACTTATATAAGTATCTAAACTAACAAGTATGTCACAGCTTGTATTTACACACAATTATAGAAAGGAGCTAGCCAGGATTAGAACAAGGACATAACCAGTGTGTCTTAAAATGTTGTCTGAGACTTTTTTTTGAATTGGTTAGTGAGGATACAAGAGTAAGGTCAGCAGGAAGGGAGTTCCAAGTTTTGCAAATAGAGTTGGCAAACAGGGAGTCCCCAGCTGAGTTATTGGTTTTGAATGTGGGAACCAGCAGTCTGTTAGATGAGCGAAGTGGCCTGAGGTTACTTTAGGGGCTAATGATGCTTTTAGGTGCAGGTGTATTTTCAGATTGGTTGAGTACTTTATATGCTACTATAAGCTGGTTGTATTGAAGTAGGATAGGTAACTCAAGCCACCCTAGAAGATTTAGGTTATGACAGTGGTGTGTCCTAAATGCCGTGCCTGTGGCAAATCTAGCAATGTGGTTATAACAGCTAGAGAGCTTGCTAAGGTCAGATTTGTTCAGATTGGTGAATAAAGGGGGGGCATAGAGAAGGGTAGAGAGTAGATGGGAACGGGCAATAGCAGTTCTAGCAAGTGGAGTGAGAAAACGTTTAATCTTATAAAGGGAACCACGTTTTTTATTAATGGTTTCTATACTTTGGTTGACATGCATATCAAATTTCAGGGTATTATCTACTGTAACACCTAAGAGTTTAGTTTGGGCTTCTGGGGAGATAATGGTGCCGTTATTAGATTTAATGGCAAAGAATAGTGATGAGGACCTACGAGGGGGGGAAATGTAGCAGCTTTGTTTTGTTAGGGTTTAATATCAGATGATGATTAGAGAGCCAATTTTCAACAGCGTTAAACATATTCTGGGACAATGTCGTTAGTTTGTCTGGGAGGTGGCTGAGGATATTAACATGGCATCATCTGCATATTGAATGCAGGTTGCATCTGGGATGACAGAGTGGAGGTCATTAATAAAGATAGAGAAAATAAGGGGTCCTAGTATAGAGCCCTGGGGGACTCCTAAGGTGCTGGGTTAAAGGGAGGAAAGTTCTCCCTGCCATAGGATGACCTGTTGTCTACCACTGAGGTAATATTGAAACCATTGGAGAGTGTGGTTATCTAAGGAGAAGACCTTCAAAGTATGGATGAGTTTTTGGTGGTTAACCATATCAAAAGCCTTGGAGAGATCAAGAAAGAGGGCAGAGGTTAGTTTGTTATTATTTTGGTTTTGGTTTATGATGTTAGAGAAGGAGAGTAGGGCTGAGGTAGTACTATGGAATGGCCTAAAGCCATGCTGAGAGCTTACCAACACATTGTTCTGGATAAGATAGTGCAGGAGTTGTGTTTGGATGCACTTCTCCATAATTTTAGCCAGCAGTCACAGAATAGCTATGGGTCTGAAGTTTGACAGTTCAATGGAGCTACCTCCTTTATGGAGTGGTATAACATGAGATATTTTCCATATGGAGGGGATGGTGACTTCAGATACGGTTCTACTGATTAAGATAGAGATGGGGTATGCTATGGCATCTGCAGCTTTTTGTACATACTCTGCAGGGAGGAGATCAGCAGATAGGGTGGGTAGCTTTAATTTCTTAATTCCGGCATGGATAAGTGATGTAGGTACTGGCTGAAAGCTAAAGGAGAGTTGGGTGCTGAGTATAGCAGCAGTTCAGTTACAGCAACTGGGAGTTAGCTGACTAGCTAGGGACTGGATAGTCTTTGTGAAGAAACTATTAAATGTGTTAACAGCATCCTCCGGGGTTTTATGGTTGGAAGATGAAGAGGTTGGAGTGGTGGTTTGACCTGGGTGAAGAAGTTTGTTTATTCCTGCCCAGAATATTTGAGATTTGTTTTGATGTTTCTGTTGAAGATGGCAGTAAAAAATGTTTTTTGTCTAACATAACAGATTTCTTTGTGTCACTCCTTAATTCCCGATATCTTAGTTGATTTAGTGGGTTTTTGTGGCACCCAAGTGGCCCATGCCTTGTTGCTAAATAAGATTTTTGATTTGGTATCTTTTAAAAGCCACGGTGCGATTTTTGCTTTGTTTCTAATAGAACAAGCAGGAGCGTGAGAGTCCCGGATGGCAAGGAAATTGGTATTAAAGTTACAGCTTCATCCAATGGTAATTGTTTTAGGACTGACCAATTACATAATTTGAGTTCATTTTGGAAAAGAGAAATATAATTTAGTACAGAAGAAGGACTTAGAGTTTGTAAGATTGTAAGTTTGTAAAACATTCTCTCCTCAGTACAGACCAACATCTCCTGGACGTCTAGAAACCCATGAAGCAAATTGGTAAACTTCTCTATAGTCATTCAGTTGCCAACACCTGGAATAAACTTCTCTCTGAGCCAAGTGCTGCCACTAACAGTTTTAGTTTCATAAAAATGCTGAAAGATCACTTGCTTAAAACATGGAGTAGCCCTGCTCCCACCTGGCCTTGTCCTTCTCATCTTTCTTCCTCCTAGATTTCTGTTAATTCAATGTTTCAGTAACTTTATCTCTATTACTTTTCTTTCTTCCTGCAGACAAGTCTATGGTTATAAATAACCTGTTTTCTCTCAGTCAGATGTGCATAGCTTATTTCATTCACATATTATAACTTATATGCCAAGTGTTGACTGCTGCCTTAATCTGTGTGTGTGTATACAACGTTTTAATTCTTATGTTAATACGTCTGATGCCAAGTGTCGACTGCTATCTTAATCTGTGTGTGTGTATACAACGTTTTAATTCTTATGTTAATACGTCTGATTGCTGTTGGTTTATCTGTGTGTGTATATACAACGTTTTAATTCTTATGTTAATATGTCTGATTGCTGTTGGTTTATCTGTGTGTGTATATACAACGTTTTAATTCTTATGTTAATACGTCTGATTGCTGATGGTTTATCTGTGTGTGTATATACAACGTTTTAATTCTTATGTTAATACGTCTGATTGCTGTTGGTTTATCTGTGTGTGTATATACAACGTTTTAATTCTTACGTTAATACGTCTGATTGCTGTTGGTTTATCTGTGTGTGTATATACAATGTTTTAATTCTTATGTTAATACGTCTGATTGCTGATGGTTTATCTGTGTGTGTATATACAACGTTTTAATTCTTATGTTAATACGTCTGATTGCTGTTGGTTTATCTGTGTGTGTATATACAACGTTTTAATTCTTATGTTAATACGTCTGATTGCTGTTGGTTTATCTGTGTGTGTATATACAATGTTTTAATTCTTATGTTAATACGTCTGATTGCTGTTGGTTTACCATATAAGTTCCTCGTTATCATTATTAGTTTTGCTCTGTATTTGTAGGATGGGAGGGTGGCCTAATGGTTAAGGTGTTTGCCTTACAAACACAAAGTACAGGGTTTGAATCTCACAGGGGATAATTGGCTAGGCTTAAAAAATGTCTCGCAAGGGCAGTTAGCCTAGTACTAACCTATATCTTTTATATGTTTGGAGCTTTTCTCCCCAGACCTCCACTGAAAAAGGGCTTCTTGTCCAGTCAGACGAACCCAGTTAACAAATGTCAAATAAATAAAATCAAAATAAAAAGATGTTCCTGAAGCAATGCCTTAAAGGTTGAGGTATAGTTGGTTGCTTTCAGAGTCACAGGAAAAGTATTCTATGCTTTGCCAATATAGGAAGAATAAAGTGAGTTGCCTGCCTTTTTGTTTGAACTGGTTGCTTCTAGTAATAATTTATCAGTTGAATGAAGGGTTCTGTTGGGGCAGAAGTTGGGAAAAATGATCCTGAGACAAGGGCATTTTTCAGGGTAGTAGGTGAGTTTGTGGACAATAGTTAGTTGTGACGATGTTAGATAATGATCGAGTTTCAGCCCGATGACTTAAGTGCAATACAGTTGTGGGGTCTGTCTAATAGGGTGGGGACTATGAAAGCAAATGTAATGTGTTTTCTGACATTGTCAGTTAATTCTAGATTTGCCCTGTACAGTGAACCAAATTTTCTGTGGCTCTTTTATTGCAAAGTTAACATGATGGTCAGATTTTAACTTTTCATCAGTGATGACACCTAAGAGTTTGGCATGCTTGACCAATTCAATTTGTGCATTGTCTGCAGAGGTGATAGAGAAAAGGAATTTCTTCTCAATTATTTTTTTTTTCAGTGAATAGAATAACTTTGGATTTATTTTAGTTTCAATGGCAAATGACCGTCTGTAAGCTCATGCCAATGTTTCCCATAGAACTGGGCCATGGATTCAGTGTAACTACTGCTTAGCAAACATGAAATAACGAATACAAAAAAAGAAATAGCAACACAAGTAAATTTACTTATGAATAGCTTAATATTAGAGTTTAGATCAATTAGTTTATTGTGCCTATTATTAAATATAATATTATACAATTAAACAATAAACCAGAAAAAATAATCCTGATGCATAACTAGAGATGCATACTAATAGATGTGTTAGTATGGCCTCTATGAAGGATCTAGAGATCATTAAAAAAGGCCTTCTGACTTATATCTATCAGAACATTTTAACATTTTCTTCAGTGGTACACTGTCATTACTGGTAAGGTGCTGAGTCCTATATATGACAAGAGAAATAAATCAGTCTAGAATGTTCTGATCATATAACGGGACTCAGCAGTACTCTTTTTTTCAGCAAGACTCTGGGGTGAGTTTGCTGCACAGACCATCAGAAAGTTCTTAAGGGAGTAAATACCTGCATTTGTGCAGGGTGTGGTACATGTCTGGCAGTTGGCTACAGGATTAAGAAGCTGTTTCCTATGGTCCAGTAAGTGCAAGGTTTGATTCCCTTAACTTCCATTGCCTAACTGTCTGACTCTAAGCAGGTCTCTTAAACCAGACATTGCTCGTGGGCTAAGTGTATCAATAGAGATCACGTCTCTACCCTGGAAACTAATGCAAAGAAATAAGATCTTGTAAGATTACTTTAAGGCCACTGACACCCAATTTAGATAGCACATTGTACTAATGTAGCATGATGAACAGCCTAAAAATGCTGTAGGCCACAGATATTAAGGCTGAGATAGAAGTCATTGCAGTAATTCACTTTATGAGGTGCCAGAAATATTCTTGTGATTCCCTCAAAGCACATCTTTAATACAGACTGCTGAAAACAAAATTATTTGATTTATTAATCTTTGCTTTAAACAGAAGAGAACACCATTGCCTTACTCTATGAAAATAAAAAAAAAGGCTCCAAGTCTCAGCTAAGGCAAGTTTCTTAGGAAATGTAATTACCTTCAAACTTTTGCTTAACAACAACTATTGTTCCCCCACTTAAAAACAAAGCCCAAGGCAGGAACACTTCCAGTAGTCTCAAAAATCAGGAAGGAGTTTTCTCCAAAGACCTTTAATTATATTAGTTACCTGCAGAAGAGCATTTATTAAAGTAATGTTGGCATTCAGGAACAAATACCCTTCACCTAAGGTAAAACTGATATGACTAGAGCCACAACAGTTTTATTTTGTCAGTGACACATCTGGATCTGACCAAGGCCTTTCAATTGTTCCCCATGCAGGTATTGTAAAGAAACTAAAACAACTAAAAGCTGACCCTTACATGATATGATAGACAGCAAACTGGCTGGCTGAGGACACCCATATATAGTCAAGGCGCCAAATGCCACTTCTGAACAGAAGAATTTGACTATTCGAGTATTGCAGAACTTTGTGCTGGGGCCTGGGCCTTTGCATTTTGAAATGTATTTCCAACATCTGAACAGCAAAGCATGACCCATGACTAACCAGATTTGCCAATGACTGTACGCTGATCATCACTGCCTGATCACCCCCCCACACACACACACATACACACACACACACACACACACACACACACACACACACACACACACACACACACACACACACACACACACACAAACGCACATGCACACGCACAGATAAAACATTGTTGGAGCAAGAATTAATCCTTACAAACCAATACTGCACACATTACGGCCTCAAATTAAATGCAAAAAAGTGCAACATATTGACCTTTTGGAAACACCTCTCATCTGCAACTTACAATACATAGCCAATAGCCCAATCCAAACTGACAAAGTAGTCAGAGATCTTGGCACCAGGGTCAAGTACTCCTTCACCAATGCATAGCAATAATATCTATCTAGCTCAACTGATTTTTAAAGGTATCTCATCCAGGTAAAAAAATGTTATTGTCTTTAATCGTACCTATCTGTCATCTTAACCTAAACACAGTCACCTAACAATTAAAAAAAGGTCAGGTGGCTTAACAGTTATTGTGAGAGCTATCTTTGTCTGCTTAATATCCACACCTTTAATTGTTCTCCAATTACTGACATTCTGCAAGGCTCTATTGTTTCCCCTTCTGCCATTAAATATATATATATATATATATATATATATATATATATATATATATATATATATATATATATATATATATATCCTCCTGCATCCTTCATGTGGGGGGCTTGCCCCCACACCCCATACTAACTATATATACCAACTTCAAGATCGCACAACAGTGGAGAAGGGGAAAATTCTATGATTCAGTATTTTGAATGTTCAGTTTTTTGGGATTCAGTCTTCTGAAGTAGACCCATGCATATGTATATATATAAATGTCCAGTAGAAACGCCTAACCTTCCACTCTTGCTACATGCTGCGGTCCTCTACTGCAATAACTATTCTCTTCAGTCTTTTCAGCCAGACTTCCAAAATAACTTTCTCTCCCTCATCCAATGGATTAGCATTAAACACTAAATATGGAACTCCAACAAAACAAAAAGTATGTTATTTGGAATCTGAAAAAAGCTCAGTAATACCACAGATCCTTCATAATCCAAAATCATAGGGCCATAGAAGGTTACAAGGCTAATGGTCCTGGGGCTCTTACAAGCCTAGCCAACAGTTTATCGTCAAAAAAGAAACCTCAGTCAGCACCTGTCACCCCTGACAATGAGGATTACAGGTGTGACCCCTGGGGAAAATTTGTTGATTCCCATCCACTCATCAAGGTCGTGCTTGAAGAGGGTCAGTGAGATGCTCTGTTTGACATGTATGCAAAGTCTATTCCAGAGACGGGAAAGCCTCTGGGGGACAAACTTGTCTCTCCAGCATGTTTTTTTTTTTGATATCACATATTAGATTCAGGCCTTCTGAGTGGGCAATGCATGAGAAGTTATTCTTACGGATATGAAGCATCTCTAATAGGGTAGGGTCCAAGATTGCCTTGTAGGCAAGACACAGATCACCTCTGTGCAATCTGTATGATACCAAGTAGCATGATAGTGATTTGAGCCTGTCTACATTGGACAGGTGCTGGAGGCCATGGATTCTCTTTGTGAGGTATTTCTGTGCCTTTCCATTTGGTGCAGGTGTTTGGAGAGGTACATACCAAATGGGGTGTTATACTCAATTATTGACCTAATAAGGGAAGAGTACAGATAGGTAATAACCTCCTTTTTTCTGGATGCAATCCCTTTACTTATGAGATGAACCAAGTAAAAGGCTTTTCTGACCACTGCTGCTACATCATAGTCGAATGTGAGACTGTTATCAGCCTGTGTACCCAAGTCTCTCACAACAGGTTGTGTGCTTAGGGGGTTACTGTTGATGTGGTAATCAGAAGAGGCCATGTTTTTGCTGAATGATATGTTAATACATTTTATTGTGTTTAACTTAAGGCCATGATTTTGGCATCAGTCATTTGTTGCTGTGAGATCATCTTGTAGTATAGTAACATAATTTGGGGAGTCAAGTGACACCACCCAACTTTCAGTCATCCACAAACTTGGTCAGCCACAGGCCTTTTGTCTTTGCTTGGACCTCTGAGAAGTAGATGCCAAACAGTAGGGGTTCCAGGACAGATCCCTTGGGGCCACCACTAGTGACAGGTCTGCTGTCAGAGGTGGAGGCACCTATTTTGACCTTGTGGTTCCTATCAGTGAGCCAGCTGGCCACACACCTGATGAGACAGGGATTTACACCAAGCTGTGTTAGCTTTTCGATGATGCCCAAGTGGAGGATTGTGTCAAAGGCCTTGGCCAAGTCAAGGTAAGATGTATGTACTGACTTTCCCTCATCCAGGGCCTTGGTGACAATCTCAAAGAAGTCAACCGGGTTCAACAGGCAAGATCTGCCTTTGATTAATCCAAACTGGGTGGGGTCAAGTGGTTGGAGATTGCCTATGTCCTTGTTTATGATATCCATAATAATATGCTCCATGGCTTTACAGATCAGACTTGTCAAGATAATGGGATGATAGTTTCCAGGGTCAGTAGTGACACCACCTTTGTGCAAGGGGGATAAAAATGGCAGTTCTCCACTCTGCAGAAAGAGCTTATTTGGCAGTTGAACACAAATGCCAACATCAAATGTATTTTAAGATTAAAAAATCTGGAGAGATAATTGGTTCCAATCACTAGTATCAATAAAATATTTATGAACATGGTCCATGTTCCATTGCTAATTTTAAACATATATGTATACAATTTTATCTAAAATACAATTTTATATAAAATTTTTATTTTGTATTAAATATTAAATTTTAATATTATTTTAACATTGTATATGTTGAAACAATTTCTTAATAAATTATTTAAATTATTTCTATTGCATACATTAATTGTATAATATTAGTGACACAGTTACTCAACGCTATTATACATATATTTATATATACAGTATGAACATGGTCAACTATTTAATTATTTGTATTATTTGGGTTTTTTTGTTTCTTATATATTTTATATATTTATATATTTAAGTAGAATTTAATGTAATCCAATTTACTTTAATTTAATATATAAAATATATGTTACAAAATTTAATATTTTATATAATATTACAGTATGATCAATTTTAAATAAATAAATAAAAAGTAATCAATTGTATTAGATATATTATGTATAAATATTAGTTGATTTATATGTATATTTTTATATTGTTATATATATATTATTTTATTTATTTTATTATATAATATATACAATATGATCAATTTTAAATAAATAAATAACAAAAAGTAATCAATTGTATTAGAGATATATTATGTATAAATATTATTTGATTTATATATATATTGTTATATTTATTTTTAGATACCAGTACAATTTATTTAAGAGGAGATATGTGAATGTTTTAAAAATAATTACTCGCATTACTTTGTTGATGTATATTATAGATACTAAATGGATAGGTCTTATTCAACTACTTATATTTTTTTGTTGATTTACACCAGCGACATTAAGGAGTTTCAAATAGTTTTAAGTAGCCACATTATATAGGTTTGACTATTTTGAATCAGATTTCACGATATACTATTCATAGGCACGAGTTTTCTCCAACTTGTTTTTTTCTAATTTGGTTTTTATATACTCTTTATAAATATTGTTTATGAACATTTTTGTATAAATACTTTTACATAAATGAGTATTTATTCACTTCCTTAAACTGTTTCATTGATGCAATAGCTTTTTAAGCTAATTCTAAGCGTTGTGTGCTTTATAAACAGTAGTTGAAAGTAGCGCCCTTTACTAAACATGAGGGCATTTATGTCTTCCATTAGATACAATTAATGCTTTATTGTATCTTACTGCATTTTATTGAATTTTAACAGCGTGTACTGTAATTTAAATTAAATATTAAGCAGTTAATAACATATATTTTTGCTGTGAGGTTATTGTTTGAGACTTGCAGTTATCGGATATGTTTTTAATTGGTAGTACAGTATTTTATTATATTATTTTATTATAGTACTACCACATTTTATTTAGCTTTTGTTTGGTGGTCTCTTCCAGCAGTTACAATGAATGTTTTACTGTATTTTACTGAATCTTAACAGCGTGTACTGTAATTTAAACTAAATATAAAGCAGTCAGGAATAATTTCATTTTGAGGTTAAGGGATAGGTAGAAACCTTTAGTGCTAGCACTTATTCGATATGTGTTTTTAAATGTTTAACAAGTCTAAAGCTGAACTAATTGTTTAAGTGATTAATTGTGTTTAATATCACGTGTATATAAGCAGCCTGTTCTTCTGTGCAATGAAAAGTGTATGCTTACTAACACACTTTAAGAAGTTTATGTGAATAAAGTTTTGCGGAATTGAAAGACTTCTCATCCTACTGGTTCTCTGTTTAATAGAAATGAAGCTTCTACTTAGGCTGTGGTTGATTAGGGTGCTCAATTGCGGCACTAGTTCTTGCTGGAGATGATGCAGAATACAGTCTGGGAATACTATCATGTTCCATGGAAGTTGTGTTCTTTGCCTTGGATAGGGCCTTTAACACTTGATTTATGGAGATGTGAGGTGCAGGACAAGTATTGGGGATGTTGAAAGGGCCTTGGGGGGGACAGGTGGGTGAAGTTAGCACTGAACCTATCTGCTAGCAGGTTGACTAAGCCAATAGGATCAGTGTAAGTGATACTGTTAAGTACTAATTTAGAACAAACCTGGGCTTTGCCATGGGTGTTCCTGACGTGACTGAAGAAGGCTTTGTGGTTTCCCTTTGTTTTGAAGGCTAGTTTCGATTCATAACTGGCTCTGGAGGTTTTCACTAGTGATCTAATTTGCTTGTTGAGACTAAGGAGGGAGTTTTTCCAATTGGGAATTTGTTCCTTTTTACCCTTGGACAGCAGTTTCTTCCTTTTGTTATAAAGTCTGTTGATAGAGAATGTTTCCTTGCGAAGCAGGTTTTAGTTCTGTTAGGTATGGCTTCATCCCTGCAGTTGTACAGGTGCTTGTATATTGCATTGGCATACTGTTCAGCATATGTGTCTGCATCCTCTGAGGGGGACGGTGGTGTGAAGCTACTGATACCCTCCTTTAGGAGGTTGTAGTCAGCTTTTGAGAAGTTTTTTAGCCTGGTTATGGCTGGGGAGGTTGGGCGGAATACAAATTTCGAATGAGATAGACCAAAGATCTGATCTCAGCAGGGAATAACTTACTATGGGAGTGGTGCATTGATCACCCATGTTGTTGAGAACTAAGTCCAGAATGTCATTTGAAGTGAATTCCATATTAGAGTACATCAGCTCTTTCAAATATTTTGGAATATAGTTAGACCCAGCTATTATCTCCCAACTGTACCTTAGCAATACACACATAACAATCAGTTTGCTCCTTTTCTGGAGAAAAAAAATCTCCCCATTTCACTTGCACTCCAACAGGTCAGCTATAGATGAGGGTATATTGATTGCACAGCTTGAATATGGCCTCCCAACCCAAACAACCCCCCCAACACATAATGGCGTCTAACAAGACCAAAATGGAATTTATCTCAACGCTACTAGATTTAGGTTCATAGGTAGGTACTAGGCTATCGGCACGAGGGCCTATATTAGCCTAGCCAACAAAGTACCCTGGCTTACGCCACCCAAGAAATTTATTTTCTTGTGCCACTGTTGAGCAGAGACACAGAAGTGATCCCCGGGGATTATTTCCTATTTCCCATACACTCATCAAGATTTTTCTTGAAGAGTGCTAATGAAGAACTTTGTTTGACATAGATGGGTAGCCTGTTCAGAGTATGGGAAGAGTCTAAGACAGGAATCTATCCCTCCAGCTTGTCCTGTTTAATGTGGTGACAAGGTTTTAGGTCCTCAGAGCATGTAGCTTGGAGGGATTGGGATTTCTTTAGGTGTAGCATGTCCAACAGCTCTGGATTTGACATAGCTTTATATGTCAGGCAGAGATCACCTCGGTGTAGGATGATATGCTACGGAGTAAAGCTGGAGTTTTTTGAGACAGTCAGTGTAGGGCATCTGTTTGAGGACAGTAATCCTCTTTGTGAGGTACTTCTGTGGCCTTTCCAGCTGCTGCAGCTGTCATGTGAGGTACATTCCAAAAGGGGCATTATACTCTATAATGGGTCTAATGAGTGTCGAGTAGAGGGGAACAATTACCTCTTTTTTCCTGGATGAGAACCCTTTTATGTTGAGGTGTGCCATGTAGAAGGACTTCCTGACTACTGTGGCGATGTGACTATCAAAGGACAAACTACTTTCCACCTGGGTCCCAAGGTCTTTTATCACACATTCAGTGTTAAGTAGACTGCTGTCTAAGTAGTAGTTCATGGGTACAGAGTTTTTACCAAAGGGGATGAAAATGCACTTTTTGGCATTGAGCTTGAAGCCATGGCTCGGACACCAGGCATCTGTCTCAATGAGGCCCTTCTGTAGGATTTCCACATCATTTGGGGACTCAGCTATGGCTCCTAGTTTGCAGTCATCTGCAAACTTCATTAGCCAGAGGCCTTCTGCGTTAGTCTGTACTTCAGAGAAGTAGATACCAAACAGGAGAGGTCCCAGCACTGAACCCTGTGGTACTCCACTTGTCACTGGTTTGAGGTCAGATTTGGAGTGTGCAACTTTTACAGTGTGGGTTCTGTCAGTGAGCCAGTTGGCAACCCATCTTGTGATGTAGGAATTTATAACTAGTTTTGTGAATTTAGCTATAATTCCAGAATGGGGGATGGTGTTGAAAGCCTTGGTGTGGTCATGATATGCTGTGTGAACCACCTTACCCTCATCTACGGCTTTGGTGACTGCCTCAAAGAGGTCAATCAGGTTCAGGAGGCATGATCTGCCTTTCCTGAACCTGAACTGGGTGGTATCCAGAGTCTGGAGGTTACAAATGTCTTTGTTTATGAGTTCCATGATGATACGTTCCATGGCCTTGCAGACCAGGCTCGTCAGGCTAATAGGGCGATAGTTCCCAGGATCAATGGTGGCTCCCCCTTTGTGGAGTGGGATAACTGTTGCTGTACACCATTCAGTGGGCACAAAGCCTGATGTGAGGCTATGATTAAACATGGTGCTTAGGTGGAGAGCCAGTTTGTTCTGAAATTAGTGTAAAATGCAGCCTGGGATGTTGTCCGGTCCCATGGATGCTGTGGTTTTGGCTTTAGAGAGTGCAGCTTTTACCTGCGTAGTTGTGTTTACAGGGACTCTGCATTCCCTGATTCTCTATTTTCTTTTCGTAGCTAGCATTGGAGGATCTTATAAGGGATCTCAGCTTCTTACTGAGGCTGACCAGGGAGCTCCTCCACTCATGGGATTTTACTCTCTTTTGCAACAATTTCTTCCTTCTGTTGTACAGTTTGTTTATGGCAGGGAGGGGACCACCAGATTGGCTTCCTTTTTTTTGGAGGATAGTGTTGTGGTTCTGTTTGGGATAGCATGATCCATGCACTCATGTAATTGCTTATAGAGTGCATTCATGTAGGATTCAGCAGTCGTAACTGTATTGTCCATCTGCATGGGTGTCATGAAGTTTGCCACTTCTGTCTTCAGAAGCATGAAGTTGGCTTTGTAGTAATTTTTTACCATGGTTTCTTTAATAGGGGGTGGGGGCAGGATGTGGATATCAAGGGTGATTAGCTTATGGTCAGATCTGACCAACGAGGAGTTGACTTCAGGTGTGGAACACTGGTCAGTCATGTTGGTAATGACAAGGTCTAGGATATTGTTGACCCTGGTGGGGGTGTGGATAAGTTGATCCAGGGTATTGGAGTTTATGAATTCAAGAAAGCGTTGTGTGAAGGAGTTGGTACATGAGCAGTTTGCCCAGTTAATGGTGGGGTAGTTGAAATTGCCCATTATTAGGATGTTTGGTTGAACCCTAATATTTTCCAGTACATCAAGAAAAGAGGAGTGGGAATCTTGGGGCATGGTGGGGGATCTGTAGTAAGCTACAATGTGGATTGCAGTTTTGCCCAGAGTTAGTTGCACTTGGATAACCTCAGATGCATTATGCTGAGCAACTAGCCTGGAGGTGTGGATATCTTTAATGAATATGGACACACCTCTGTCTTTGGTGTTCCAGTCCAGGTTACATGGCCTGGCCGAAAAGTGTGGTATGAGTTTTAGCCTGGTAGTGCAGGGGTGCTCTCTGGACCCTTGAACCAGGTCTCAGTCACTGCACAGATATTGATGTTCTCCATTTTAAGGAGTGCCTTGAGTGAGTGCATTTTGAGATTTAGACTTCTAGCATTGAGTAGCATTACCCTCAGTTTTTGCTTGCCTGTTCCTGTTACTGTGGTGAAATTGTCATTTGAACCTTGCCTAAAAAATGCACTATAGGGGCAGCAAGAGCCTTAGCCAGTATCCAGAATCCCAGGGGTGACAGGTGCAGGCCATCTCTGGCAAAGCATCATGGTCTGTCAACCATGTCATCCCAAGCAGACAGATACTGGATCCCCTTAGAATGACACCAGAAGCTTAGCCAATTGTTGAAGTCAATCATTTTGTCCTTGTACTGTGGTATCATTCTAGGTGATGGCAGAATGCTACTCAGGGCTAGGGTCATACCTGCCTGGGCTACAAGATCAGAGAGCTCTTCCATGTCTCTTTTCATGTAGCCCAGGGTGGCACATCTCAGGTCGTTCACATCAACATGGACAATGACATAGTCATATTTGTACTTGTTGTGGAGTGACCAGAGTGCGTGTGTTATTTGGCGGATCCTGGCACCCAACAGGCAGCTGACAGTAACCTTCTCCTTGTTTAGCCTGGTGAGTGGGACATTAGTGTGCCTGACTATAGAGTCACCTATGACTAGTGTGTTGGATACGTTGTTTTGCCTTATTGGCTGTGGTTGAATGGCACACTGATTCTATGGGCTATGCGTCATTTAGGTTGTGTTGGGGGGGTGGAAGTTGCTTGCATTTCTGCTTTGAAGGTCTCTGTTGATTGGGAAGGTTATTACTGAGAGCCACTGTGAATGTTTTTGTGTTTCTATGTGTGGATTTTGGTGGTGCAGATTTAGTGAGACTATATGATAAGTGTGGTGTGGTGCAAATGTTTACCTTCTCCTCTTGAATGTCAAGTTCAGTATTGGTTGGAGAGAGCTTTACCTCCAGTTTGGCTAGATAAGTGCATCTCTCACAGGTTGTAGTGTTGGGTGGTAGGAGGAGAGGGTTGTCTGTGTACATGAGGCAATTTCTACATTGGTGGTGGCATATATTTTTACTTAAATCCGATAGTTCAAGTACCAGTACTACCTAAGAGACTCCTGGGAATTCCTGAATGCTATTCGCCAGCTACCCCCAATTACAGACCACTGCACCCTAGTCACTCTGGATGTAGTTGCACTGTATCCCAGTATCCCCCATCAACAGGGGCTAGACAGTGTGGCAAAATACCTAGCCAACTGCACCCACACCCCACCACACAAAGTCCAAACCTGGATTTCACTACTAAAAATAGTTCTTGAAAACAAGTTCTTCTCCTTCAACAGCCGTATATACCAGCAACTCCAAGGGGTGGCTATGGGAGCCAAAATGGCACTAGCATAACCCAACTTAGTCCTAAGCTGGTGGGAGATGGACATCCTCACCAACCTGGCTGGGTTTGAGAACACCAGTCTATACAAACGCTATATAGATAATATCTTTTTCCTCTGGGAAGGACCCCCAGAGTAACTCGACCCCTTTCTAGACAGAATCAACCACAGTATTGACTTATTAGACTTCACCCTGTCATGCTGTCCCTAGACCTGGTCTCCAGAAAATTTTCTTCCAACATACACAGAAAACAGATGTTCCACAACAACTACCTCGACTTCACCAGTCAACACCCCTTCTTCATGAAGAAGAATAGTGTAAAGGGGCAATTTGTGTGACTAAGCCACATTGTTAGTGAAGAGAAAACATCCATACAAGAATGCCACTTCCTAGCCAAGCTCTTCAATGACCAGCACTACCCCGTTGTGCTGATCAATAGTATCCAGATGGAGATATCAGACAATAGATTCCTCAGATACCCTCCCATATTAGGATATGGGTTCCATAGCACTAAGAGACACACAGCTTCCAAAGACAACACCAGATTCTCCCTGCCAATCTCCCTAGACTCAGAATTCATCAGAACTATACTTACAAAAAACTGGAAGATCATTAAAAGCACCATGAACAGCAAAAAGCACTGGGACCTTCCCCAGCCTTCAGCTACAAGAGAATGCTATCTCTAAAGGCAATGTTTGACATAGCCCCCCAACCCTGAGAGGTCACCAACCATGTACAGCTGTGGCAGATGTGTTTGCTCCCAGTACATAGACAAAGGAGAACACTTCACCCTTAAATCCCCTAGGCACAATTTCATCTTCCAGCAAGCATTTGACTGCAACACTACAGACATAGTGTACCTAGCAGTCTGTGATCAATGTGGAGCCTACTAGGTAGGCAAAACAGTAAGAAAACTAAGCAACCACATCAAGGAACCACTACCAAGCCATTAGAAGAAAAGACACTAGAAACGCTCAAGGAAAACACAAGCTTACTAGCCCACTTTGCACTAAATTCAACTTCATAATACTGGACAAAGTCACTCTCTCCCCTTCAGTGATAGCAACCCCCAGCTGGAAGTCTGAGTACTTAAGTGTCAGGTGAAACTCCAGGCTGAAATGCTCCCAGGCTTGAATGGGAACCTAAGTGTGAAAAGTTTAATAAAATGGATCAGATAAGGCAAAACTAGTCCCCCTTCTCCTTAATAGCCAAAGAAAAGTTTAAATGCATGAACCTGCATGTTAAAAACTGTATTTCTGAAGAAGTTCGACCTTGTAACATTACTTAACAAATGAAAGAGCTCAAATACCTTATGATGTTATTATTTTCTTGAATAAAACATTCAAAAGTACAGGTCGTACTTCCATTTTTCCTCCATATCTTGAGGTTTTACTCTCCGATATATATATATATATATATATATATATATATATATATATATATATATATATATATATGTATGTTAAGTTTGTTTAATTTACCAGGGTAGAAGACTGAGCCATAATGGCCACATTTCTGCAGAAGAATGGGCTTTACTGCAGAAGTGAAGGCAATGCTATGTCACAGTTTTAGAATCAGAAGCAGCATAACACAAACTAAAGTGGGCAGTAGTCACATTGCAATAAAGTGATGTAACCATCAGGTGTAACACAATGAGAGTTAGTAATTCCATGTATACATTAAGAGGTTAAAAAAGATCACAAATGCTAAGGAGGTGCACTGACAAAGTAGTAAGATAAAAAGGAATTGCTGGGAATTAAAAGGCGGGGTGGGTGGCTAGAATAGGAATAAAAATGGAACAAGGGGTTAATATGTGACTAGTGTTACTGAGGAGTATGGAATGTAATATGATGAATGCAGGTGGAGAGTTGTGGTTTAGGGAATTTAGTAAAAAATTAAATTTTGGAGGAGATGGCGAAGACGTGCAGGCGTTCCTCCTTTTCAAGTAGGAGACAAAGCTGTTTTCTTAATTTGTTGTGTTAGAGTATGTGAAAGGGTCTAACAGCTCGCATGTAAGGGTACAAAGGTAGTTCAGTGAAAGAAAGCGAACTGCTAGGACTGGCTTGCCCCCATGCCTCAACCTGCAGACACTGAAAAGAGGAATAACAGCCCTTGAAATGCAGGCACATCTATCTAAAAACTGGGACATCTAATTTGCATAAAACCTGAATTTGCAATAGCACACTATCAGACGGACAGTGTAAAATCTGTACACTTTAAAAAATTCCACCACACAAAAGAGGGATGTAAGATGCGTGCCCTCTTTCCTAAATTATTGTTGCCATTACTCTGTTGGTCATGTTTCTGCATACCAGAGAGCTTCAAAAATCACATGTTATGAGGGGGATTTAGAAAATTGTGTGAAGGATAAATCAAGAATGAAAACATAAGGACATCCCCATGCAGTATAAATTGGGCTGCAAAATAGGAATGTTACTGCAAAATAAAGACAGCTGAGAAGTCTTCCTGCCCTATGAATTTCTGGTGCATGAGTCGAGGTGATAAGCTTTTTCTCTGATCAATATTCTGTCACTGAAGGGTGGGGGTTGGATTCATTATGACATGCTCTATGTACCAGGGTGAGGAGACAGATCTGCTCCATTGTAAATGTTGCACCTTTCTTGATGACAGGAAAATGAATTGGCAGATTGTTTGAGACTAATTGCAATGTTTTTGTAAGTTTAACTGTAGACTTATACCAGGAATGGCACGGCACAGTGAACTGTGCAAGTTGCAGTACATTTAGGCGTTTGGCCTTTCTTTCCTTCTTCTTGGGTGAGGAACTGAAAAATTTGTCAGCATCCACTGAGGACATTTTTTTTTTGTTGCTGTTATGTTATCAATGTGTAGGGACCTGTTTAAGTTGGGGTCTAGTGCACCACCTAGGTATTTAAAAGGGAGCAGCTGCTGTGAGTTTTAAGAAAGAGGAAAGGACAATAGAGGAAGTCTAGTTACATTTTGTATGTGAAAAACACTACTTTGGTGTTTCTAGTGTTTGTCATTAGTTGACTATCCATAACACAAGGATGCAGGCTGTGTATGGTAACAAATGTAAATAAATAAATAGACAGTTAAGTCTACTTTCATAAACTAACATAAAAGGCACAGTAGCGATGCAGGCAGTAAACACAGTACTAACCAAAATGCAGGAAACAAAGCTGAAAAAACTGCTGCTTCTTGAACTTTAAAATCTGGATTTATTGTGATACAAGCAGGAGACGAGGTAAGTGCTTTCACCTGAATAGGCTTCTTCTTTTTTTTTTTTTTGGTCTGAAGAAGCCTATTTAGGTGAAAGCGCTTACCACGTCTCCTGTTTGTATCACAATAAATCCGGATTTTAAAGTTCAAGAAGCAGCAGTTTTTTCAGCTTTGTTTCCTGCATTTTGGTTAGTGCTGTGTTTACTGCCTTCATTGCTACTGAGCCTTTTATGTTAGTTTATGTGCTTGGACTGAGTTTGGCACAGGTAGCGTTAGTCCTGTGGGGAGTGATATTTCTTGGACTTAAGTCTACTTTCATGTGGTGGAAAAATAATGGAGAAGGTAATATTGGATACATTATTGGCAGATCTGGATAGGCTGGGACTTGAAACCATATACCAGCATGCATATGTTGAAAATAGATCTATTACCACCCATAACATACCTATAGCAATATAATAACAGCTATGAATAAAAATTGTGCTGTGATGTAATTTATATAAATTTAACTTCAGCATTTGACAGGGTCATACACAAAACACTGATCAATAAATTAGTACACCTAGGTATGGATGTACTCTTGATAAGATGGATAGCTGCGTGTCTTACAAGTAGGACATGGCAAGTATCATACAGTAACTGGGCAGGCAAAATCCTTGGTTACAGTCAGGGTGTCCCACACAGCTCTGTCCTAGGCCCTTAGTTGCTTAGATTATATCTTTCAGAACTAACGTTTTCATCTGAGGTGTTCTACAGCTTATACGCAGACAATCTGAAATTGGATAAACTGATTACATGTGTTACCAATAAGGCATTTCTGCAAAATAACTTGACTAAATTGACCATTTGGACACAGGAAAATAATATTCTGATAAATACATAAAAAACTAAACATATGAGAATTGGGAGACATAAATTAAAATGTGAATATTTAATGCACCATACAGTGATTGAAACTGTAGACTCATTTAAGGACCTGGGTATATGGGTAAGATTCAGCTATGAATTTTTCTAATCATGTCAGTCAATTGGTTAATGATAGTTATAGAACTATAGGTTGTATAAAAAGATTTATAAAGTCTAAGAAATCAAAAACAATGAAGTCATTTTTTGTTAGTTACATTAGACCCAAACGTGAGTATGGAATAACAATATGGAAACCCTGTAAGAAAACAAGCATGAGTAAACTGGAAAGAGTACAACGGAAATATACCAAGGGCATCCATGGATGTTAAAATTTAAGTTATTATGAAAGACTAAAATATCTGAACATGTATAGTGTCTCTTCCAGATATCTAAGAGGAGATCTTATTCAGGTATATAGGGCATTTAGAGACAACTGCCGCTGGAAATGTTTGGGGTTAACAAAAAGTACTAGAGACAACCTATGTAGGAGATTCTATAGGAATGAGAAGTGTATTAATTGGTTCTCTGACAGAGTTGCTGATGCATGCAACAGTCTATCAAATTACATTAAAGCAAGTACTAGTTTAGATATTTTTAAGAACAGCCTGGATACTCTGGAAACCGAATAACACTTCATTGTTATTCAGTTTCTGCCTTAAATAAGTGGTACATTTTGGATATTTTTTTGCTTAAATTCTGAGCTTTGACCAGCTAAGACCTACAGGCAATCAACTGGATGTATAAGTGAATTTAAGTAAATCTTTATCTGTACTTTTTTCAAATAATACAGCATTTAAATTGATTTATTTGTGTTGCATCGAATACTATCTAGCTGGAAGTTCTGGCTCTGTTTTTTCAGTTAATTGTTGTGTCTTTTGGCTTTTCCCAGTTAGGGGTCGCCACAGCGGAACTCCAGTCCACTAATGATTGTCAGTAGATTTTTACGTGCTGAGTTGCCAGCCCTGAAGCACAACCTTCAATGAAGGTACACCCATTCATGCATGTCTCCACACAGAAGAAACTCTAGCTGAGAATCAAACAGGACAACATCGTACTGTGAGGTGACAATGCTACTGCAGCACCACCACAGCGGACATAGCCAGTGATGAGTGGGGGTAGTTCACTTCATTGTTATTCTGTTATTGCCTTATATAAGTGGTACATTTTAGATTTTTTTCTGCTTAAACTCTGATGTTTGGCCAGCTAAGACTTACATGCAATTAACTGGATGTATAAGTGAATTTAAGTAAATCTTTATCTGCACTTTTTTCAAATAATACAGCATTTAAATTGATTTATTTGTGTTGCATTGAATACTATCTAGCTGGAAGTTGTGGCTCTGTTTTTTCAGTTAGTTCCCCACCCAACTTCCCTGCTTTTATTTTGGTGTTAATCTTGGTGGCTTTGAAACTGCCTGCCTCTCTTGTAAATTTGCATTTGGATACTCTTCCTGGGCCCATCTCATTTGCTCACTCAAAAAAAAAAAAATTGCACTTTTTTCATCTGCTTTTACTGTATTTGTGTTTCTTCCTACTTTATTTTGCTTTTGCATCATCTTAAAAGTACTTAATTGTATTTATTACTGCTTGATGTAACTATAATTCTAAGCCTTTTGGTTTAAGCACTTGGGGTTCAGACCAGTTGTTTTACATTAAGAAGGTTTGCGGTCTGCACTGTTGTGGCAGGACAGGTAGCTTACATCCTTCTAAATTGGGAACTGCTGATTTAAGGCTCAGTGTCTGTTTTTCTAAAAGTGTATTAGTTCTGGTTTAAGCACTTGGGCTTCAGGCCAGTTATTTTACATTAAGAAGGTTCGTGGTCTGCACTCTTGTGGGAGGAGAGGCTGGACTCTGCCCTTCTGAGCTGGGAATTTCTGGTTGAAGGCTTATAGTGCCTGCATATTCCAACTGTTTCTTACTGAAATTGGTGCGCCTTATTTGCTGTAGCATAGACTAGAACCAGGCCTGCTGAATCTAGCTTTGTTTGTATAATCTGAGCACTAATCCAGGTCTTCTTTTTTGGAGAAGGTTCCCATGCACCCCAGTGGTAGGAGTGTGCAGTTAGAACTTGTCTGATTGAAGACTACAGGAACAGAGCTCAGTTTTGAGATTGTTTTACTGGTTAATTGGGTAATTTGTTTAAAAGCCTTTTCTGATTGCTTGTAGTCATCTAAAGCTGTTTTAAGTGTATTTTTTTACTGTTTGAAGTCATTTAAAGTTGTATTAAGTGTATTTTTTTACTGTTTTTGCCTTATCTTTTCAAAAAAAATGTTTCCTTGTTTCCCACCTTTCTAAGCTAGTATAGTCCAGTTTTCAAGCTAGTGCTGAATTCAGGGCTGTGTTACAATTTTCTGAGTTGCCCATACCTTACTTAGATAGAGGGAGGTTTCTCTGTTCACCTGTGAGAGAGGGAGCTTTGAGCAGCCATCTGTCCCTGGAGGAGTGGTTTCAGCCCAGAAGTTAGTAGTTTATAGGCCATTTTGGGCTAATTTCTATTTCTTTTATTTCCCTGCTGTAAAAACCATGTTTGCACGGTTTTGCACATCCTGGCAGGACTGATTAGCTAGGGATACATTTATCCTGGCTCCACCAAGTCTCCTCTTCAGTTTTTCCCTTGAAAGTAGTCTCACTCTCAACCTAAGCAGTTAAAAAGCATCTGACAGTCCAGCACTTGCTCAGACCTAGTAGCAAGCATTAATATACCCCGACACTTGATTGCCCAACATGGCAAGGCTCATTATTCACCCATCACCAACCAAGTGACTAAGCAACTTACCCTACTATTCAGGCATGACCAAAGGGCAACTTCAGGTATAATCTCCAGTCCAGCTGGTGAACCTGGGTATCCTGAGGCAATGTTACAACTGCCTCATGTACACAGACAGCCCTCTCCTCCTACCACAAAACACTGACATATGAGAGAGATGCAATTATATAGCTAAATTGGAGGCTAAGCTCTCTCCACCCAAGACTGGAACAGGCAGTCATGAGGAGAAGGTTAACACTTGCACCACACCACCAGCCTCACACAGACCTACTAAACCAGCACTGGCAAAAAATACACATAAATACATTAAATCATACTCGGAGGCTCTAAATAAAAACCTGCAAAAGCATCACAGACTTCCAAAGCAGACACCCACAAAACCTGCACCTCCCGTCACAAACCAGACAACACATAAAACACAAAATCAATGTGCCGCACAATCACAGCCCTTAAGGCAAAATAACATACCTAACACACTAGTAATAGGTGACTCTATAGTCAAGCACACTGATGCTCCACTCACTAGGCTGGACAAGGAGAAGGTTACTGTTAGCTGCCTGTCAGGAGCCAGAATCCACCACATAACACAAACACTCAGGTCACTCCAGAACAATGTTGGTGTGAATGACCTGAGATATACCTCCCTGGACTACATGAAAAGAGACATGGAAGATCTCTCTGATCATGTAGCCCAGGCGGGTATGACCCTGACCCTGAGTAGCATCCTGCCCTCACCAAGAATGATATCGCAGTATAAAGAAAAAATGATCAATTTCAACAATTGGCTAAGCTTCTGGTGTCATTCAAAGGGGATCCAATGTCTGACAGCCTGGGACGACACGCTTGACAAGCCTCGTTGCTTCGCAAGCGACAGCATGCATCTGTCCCCTAGACTTTCATATACTGACCAAGGCTCTTGCTGCCCCCATAGTGCCTTTTTTAGGCAAGGCACAAAAGTCAAACCCACCTCCGTATACAGCACAAATAAAAAATGAGGGTTATGCTACTCAAAGCCAGGAGTTTAAATCTCAAAATGCATATGCTAGAAGCACTCCTCATTATGGAAAACATCAATATCTGTGCAGTAACTGAAACCTGGTTCAAGGCTCCACAGAGCACCTCAGCACTGCCAGACTAAAACTCATACCACACATTTCGGCCACAGAACATGGACTGAAACACAAAAGGAGGGGGTGTATCCATATTCATCAAGGATACCTACACCTCTAGGTTAGTGGTGCAGCAGGATACCTCTGAGATCATCCATGTGCAACTAACATCGGGCAAATCTGCAATGCAAATTGTGGCCTGCTACAGATCACCCTCCATGACCCAGGACCACCACTCCGCCTTTCTGGAGAGACTGGAAAGCATGAAGGTCCTACTGAACACCCTGATATTGGGCAATTTCAATTACCCTACTGTTAACTGGGAAAACTACTCAAGTACAAACTCCCAGGTCCAGCGCTTCCTGGAGTTTATCAACTCAAATGCCCTGGATCAGCTGGTAAACTCCCCTACTAGAGGTGAAAATATATTGGACCTGGTCATCACCAACATGGGCGAAAGGTGTTCCACACCAGAGGTCAACCCATCACTGGTTAGATCAGACCATAAACTAATCATTCTGGATGCCCACACCACACAACCACCTCCAACCAGGGAAACCACAGTGAAAAACTTTTCTATAGCAAACTTCACCATACTTAAGACATAGGAGGTAAGTTTCACAGCCCCCCCCCCCCCGCTAAAGGATAACAGTGTCCAAGATGCAGAAAGCTTTACAAATGCACTATATGAGCACCTACAAGGATGCATGGATCATGCCATCGCTAGCAAAACCAAGACTCACTCCCCTAAGAGAAGGAAACCAGTCTGGTGGACCCCTGCCATAAACAGGCTATACAATAGAAGGAGGAGGAAACTAGTTCAGAAAAAAATCAAATCCCAAGAAGGAAAGACATCCCTGATCAGTATCTGTAAGAAACTAAGGTCCCTCATAAAATCCTCCAAGGCTAACTTCGAAAGAAAAATAGCCAAGGATTTGAAAGATAACCACAAAGCCTTCTTTAGCTATGTCAAGAATCTAAGTGGCAACTCACAGATATGCTCTGAGCTAGTACAAAATAGCACAAAATATACTGAACCCACTGATACTGCCAACATCCTGGCAGATAGATTCAGTGCAAACTTCACCCCCTCTCACCCCCAAAAGGGCTCACAACAATACCAGAAAAGTGTAGTGTTCTGGAAATGACAGACGCAGAGGTGAAAACAGCCCTTTCAAAAGCCAAAAGCACAGTGTCAATGGGGCCAGATGGTGTCCCAGGCTGCATCTTGCACAAACTACAGAACAAACTAACCCCCCACCTAAACACACTGTTCATCCTCAGCCTCTCCACAGGCTACGTGCCCATAGAATGGTGCACAGCAACGGTTATTCTGCTCCACAAAGGAGGGGCCACAACTGACCCTGGTAACTATTGCCCCGTAAGTCTGACTAGCCTGGTCTGCAAGACTATGGAGTGCATCATCATGGAACTTATTAGCAAAGACATTAGGAACCTCCAAACACTTGACCCAACCCATTTTGGCTTTGTTAAGGGCAGATCATGCCTACTAAACCTGGTTGACTTCTTTGAGACAGTCACCAAGGCCATAGATGAGGGGAAGGTAGTTCACACAGCCTATCTTGACCTCGCTAAGGCTTTTGACACCATTCCCCACTCGGGAATTATAGAAAAACTCACCAGCTTGAACATAAACCCCTACGTCACGAGATGGATTGCCAACTGACTTACAGACAGAGCTCACATGGTAAGAATAGCAGGCTCCAGGTCTGACTCGAAGACAGTCACAAGTGGTGTCCTACAAAACTCAGTCCTGGGACCCCTACTGTTCGGCATATACTTCTCAGAAATACAGGCAAACATAGGAGGACTATGGCTAACCAAGTTTGCCGATGACTGCAAACTGGGAGCCATAATTGACTCTCCGGCAGACACAGACATTCTCCAAAAGGGCCTTACTGAGACGGACACCTGGTGTCAAGACCATGGTCTCAAGCTAAATGCCAAAAAATGCATAGTCATCACATTTGGGAAGAACAAAACACACATGAATTACCACATAGGTGGCAGACCCCTTAATAAAAGAGAGGTATTAAGAGATCTGAGGACCCAAGTAGATAGTAATCTCTCCTTTGACAATCATATTGCCAAAGTAGTTAGGAAATCCTTCTATGTAGCCCATCTAATTACTAAAGGGTTCACATCCAGAAATAAAGAGGTTATAGTGCCCCTCTACTCGTTGCTCATCAGACCCATCATAGAGTACAAAGCCCCATTTGGGATGTACCTCACAAGACACTTCCAACAGCTGGAAAGACCACAAAAGTACCTCACCAAGAGGATTACTGGCCTCAAACATATGTCCTATGCACCCTGACTGGAAAACCTTCAGCTGTACTCAGTCGCATATCGCTTACTCAGAGGTGGTCTCTGCCTGACTTACAAAGCCATGCCCAACTCAGAATTGATGGACATGCTCCACCTAAAGAAATCCAAGTTACTATGAGCCACTTGCTCTAGTGAGCTAGACCTAGCCACAACAATAAATAGAACATGCTGGAGGGATAGAGTCCTGTCACAGAGACTCTCCATGCTTTGGAACAAAATTCCTAATTACATTAGGCAGAGCCCCTCACTAACACTTTTCAAGAGAAACCTTGACGAGTGGATGGGTGACAGAAAATACACCCCTGGGATCACTTCATTGGCTCTTCTTGACAGAGGCTCAGTTAATTAATCAATGGGGCGGCAAAAGCTGGCACACTCTGGCTAGGCTTATAAATGCCCTCGGGCAGATAGCCTAGTACCTACCTATGAACCTATGGACCTATTATGGGAACATGTGTTTTGGTATATTGGCACGCTAGAAGGGCATTAATGCCCATGTTTGAAATATTTTGTATGTGTGCATGTAAATTATCTGTCTGAACTAAATTGTAGTCAGAGTAACTATTGGGTGTAGTGCCCCCTTCAGTATTTACCTAACCAGACATATCATGCAGGTAGGAAGGCCCCAATGGTCCTAACTAACAAGGTTATTGGTCTGTGTATCGTTATTTACCTATTCTTAGTCTGACTGTCTGTCTGCCTGTTATACTCACCATATGGAGTCCTATGCATGATGTTCTCTGTCATTAAGGATCCTACTCAAATTAATCTTTTACACATTCACAGGCAGAACAGTTCCACACACACATAATCTCAGTACTTTAAACCTTCACCCAACATATAAATAAAACATTATCAATCAAATAACAGTAAATGAGAAATAAATCCAGTAACTCCAAGAAATAAAGGTAGCAAAAATAACAAAAGCACTTGGACCACTGGAAACAACCATCACTTTAATATGCAGGTTAAAATGTTCACCAACAGGCTTCTTCAGGCAAAACATATAAACCATTAAGTACAAGAGATATATATAAAAAACATCTAAGCACATGACCATATCTTAATTAATTACATCTGCTCATGTAAAAACCTGAGTATCGGTTTTAAAGTGAAAGCACCATTTAAAGCAGGTGGTATATGTGCTTTCATTCTTAATATCCAGCACATGTCTTCATTCTTAAAGTTTAACATTCCCACTTTGTAAAGGCATAAATATCAATTTTAAAATCCTAAATTTAAAACTATGAGCATCTCCCTTTTCCATTTGTTTGTACAAGACCTTAGTCATGACCTTACGCTTTATATCAGAGCAGTGATCACTTCTATGTTCTTTAAGCTTCCTATTTGTCTTACCAATGTAATAACCATCACAGGTTTCACATTTGGCCATGTAAACAATATTTTGGGTATTACAATTTCCATAAGCTTTTAAAGTAAAATCAACGCCAGTGACGGTGCTTTTTTGTTGTTTTTGCTATATAAATAAAACATCTTGGATGGATCCACTCTTTATGCAGTAGTTGCCTCATTTTTGGAGAAAGGCACACATTAAGCAGACTGGCACCTTATCTTCTTCAGGACTAATCTTGTTGATTGGATCAGTATAAGCAAGTTCCTTCCTGAACCAACTTGTTTTGTCCTCCTGGAAAGAGGAGGTACTTCTTTATGGTGGTATGTCAGAAGGAGCCCATGGTCTCCAGACTTACATGCCTTTTAATTCATATGATACTATGAACCTAAAAAGTAAGACATATAGATAAACTGTTGTCCTTCTGAAAATAATTAAGAAGTCATCTTTTTTAAAAAGTAAATGCTCTTGCTTTATAGAAGAAGTATAAATGAGTACTAAATCTACAACTCATTACTCAAAATGATATCTCTGTTTACCTGACCTCTGTCTGAGTAAACATACTGCTTTACAGATACAAACACGGCTGGACCCAAGATATTATCTAACATTGTAACATTGTCCTTTAACTTTATCAGCTGTAACCTTTGTTCGATATTATGTAACATTGTCCTTTAACTTTATCAGCTGTAACCTCTGTTCGATATTATGTAACATTGTAACATTGTCCTTTAACTTTATCAGCTGTAACCTCTGTTCAATATTATGTAACATTGTAACATTGTCCTTTAACTTTATCAGCTGTAACCTCTGTTTGATATTATGTAACACTGTCCTTTAACTTAACCTCTGTTCAGTATTATGTAACATTGTAGCATTGTCCTTTACCTTTATCAGCTGTAACCTCTGTTTGATATTATGTAACATTGTAACATTGTAACATTGCCCTTTAACTTTATCAGCTGTAACCTCTGTTCGATATTATGTAATATTCTCCTTTAACTTTATCAGTTGTAACCTCTGTTTGACATTATGTAACATTGTAACATTGTCCTTTAACTTTACCAGCTGTAACCTCTGTTCAATATTATGTAACATTGTAACATTGCCCTTTAACTTTATCAGCTGTAACCTCTGTTCGATATTATGTAACATTGTAACAGTGTCCTTTAACTTTATCAGCTGTAACCTCCGCTCGATAGTATGTAACATTGTCACATTTTCCTTTAACTTTATTAGCAGTAACCTCTGTTTGAATAACTCATTCATATAAACTGCTTGCATATACTAGATTCTTCCAAGTTCATTACTGAGATTATAATTGATTTTTATTGATTGATTGATTGAGTGCACTGAGTGCAGTGAGATCATATTCTGATTTCAGGCACTCCTACTGTGTACAAAGAAAGCATTTGGGAAACAAAAAAAAAAATTAAGCTTGTTTCCTGCCTTTCCTGTTAAGTGGTATAGACTATTTGTAGGCTTCTGAGCCCCCAAGCCCTTCTGTGTTGGAGGGAAGCCTTCTAGCTTAGTTTTTTTTTCTTATAACTAGCCAGTTTTCTAGTTTCAGCACTCAAATCTGTTTCTTTGATCTCAGCACTTGTTTAGAAAAAAAAAATAAAAATTTAATCTGCTTTTACTGTACTTGTGTTTCTATCTACTTTATTTTACTTTTGCATCATCTTAAAAGTACTCAATTGTATTTATTACTGCTTGGTGTAACTCATTCTAAGCCTTTCGGTTTAATCACTTGGGCTTCGGACACGTTGTTTTGCACTGAGAGGGTTTGTGGTCTGCACTGTAGTGGCAGAACAGGTAGCTTACATCCTTCTAGGTTGGGAACTGCTGATTGAGGGCTCAATGTCTGTTATTCTAAAAGTGTATTAATTCTGGTTTAAGCACTTGGGCTTTCAGGCCAGTTATTTTACATTAAGAGGGTTCGTGGTCTGCACTCTTGTGGGAGGAGAGGCTGGACTCTGCCCTTCTGAGCTGGGAATTTCTGGTTGAAGGCTTATAGTGAATGCATATCTGAACTGCTTCTTACTGAAGTTGGTGCACCTTGTTTGCTGTGGCATAGACTGGATTTGGGCCTGCTGGATCTAGCTTTGTTTGTGTAACTTGAGCACTAATCCAGGCATTCTCTAAAGTATTCAATTGTATTTTTTACTGCTTGGTAGTAACTTGATTAAAGTGTAGCTATCATTCTAAGTCTTTTGGATTAAGCACTTGGGCTTCAGACCAGTTGTTTTACATTAGAAAGGTTTGTGGCATGCACTGTGGTGGCAGGACAGGTAGCTTTCATCCTTCTAAGTTGGGAACTGCTGATTGAGAACCCAGTGTCTGTTATTCTTAAAGTGTATTAGTTCTGGTTTAAGCACTTGGGCTTCAGGCCAGTTATTTTACATTAAGAAGGTTCGTGGTCTGCACTCTTGTGGGAGAAGAGGCTGGACTCTGCCCTTCTGAGCTGGGAATTTCTGGTTAAAGGTTTATAGTGCCTGAATATTTGAACTGTATCTTACTGAAATTGGTACACCTTGTTTGCTGTAGCATAGACTAGATCCAGGCCTGCTGAATCTAGATTTGTTTATATGCTTGTTGTTTGTTTGCTTGTTATTTCCCTGGAACACTAATTCCACCTAATAAGCAGCTTTTCAGCGCTTCTGTGGATCACTAGTGATATCTGCATTGCTTACTGTACTTATTTCCTTGTTTCACTTGAAAGAAAGTTACTGTTTGTCATTTTTGCATTTAAGTTACCTGTAACACATTGCACTTAAGTTACCTGGCACTTGCTCACTAAAGCAATTATATAAGTCAGCACTAAAAATTAAAAGCACTACACCCTCACTCCCCACTGGCCCTTGTTTTCAATTATTAAGGAATTCCCAATATTATTCTAGCATGTCCAAAGGTCATTTGTCCATCTCCTCTCCGGTCCAGCTGGTGAATCTGGGAATATTGAGGCAATGTTACAACTGCCTCATGTACACAGACAACCCTCTCCTCCTCCCAACAAATTCCAACACATGTGAGAGATGCAACCATATAGCCAAACTGGAGGCTAAGCTCTCTCAACTCAGTACTGGCAGAACCAGTCAGGAGGAGAAGGAAACCACACTCACTACAATTCCAGTCTCACATAGACCTACCACGACAGCAAACCAAACACATAATCACACAAAAACATACTCGAGGCTCTAAATAAAGATCTGCCTAAGCAGCAGAGACCTCCAAAGCAGACACCCAAGCAACCACTACCCCAAAACAAAACACGTGCAGCACATATCTCACAAAGCCAGTGTGCCGAACAGTCACAGCCCTTAAGACTAAACAACACACCTGATACACTTGTAATAGGTGACTATCGTCAGGCACACTGACGTCCCGCTCACCAGGCTGAACAAGGAGAGGGTCATGGTGAGCAGCCTGTCGGGCACTAGGATCCGCTACATAACACAAGCACTCAGGTCACTCCAAGGCAAGTACAAATATGACTCAGTCATTGTCCATGCTGGTGTGAATGACCTGAGACATACCTCCCTGGACTACATGAAAAGAGACATAAAGGAGCTCTCTGAGCATGTAGCCCAGGCCGGTATGACCCTGACCTTGAGTAGCATCTTACCCTCACCAAGAATGATGCCACAATATGAAGACAAGGTGATCAATTTCAACAATTGGCTTAAGTACTGGTGTCATTCAAAGGGGATCCAATGCCTGTCAGCTTGGGATGATATGCTCGACAAGCCACGATGCTTCGCTAGGGACAGCTTGCACCTGTCACCCCTGGGCTTTCGGATATTGGCAAAGGCTCTTGCTACCCCCATAGTTCCTTTTTTAGGCAAGGCTCAAAAGACAAACCCACCTCCATAGGTATCACAAGGGATAAGAAACTAAGAGTAATGCTACTCAACGCCAGAAGTCTAAACCTCAAGATGCACGCACTCGAAACTCTCCTTAACATGGAGAACATCGATATCTGTGCAGTAACAGAAACCTGGTTCAGGGCTCCCGAGAGCACCCCAGCACTACCAGGTTATAACTTATACCATGCTTTTCGGCCCCAAAACTTGGACCGAGACACAAAATGAGGGGGAGTATCGATATTCATCAAAGATACCCACACCTCCAAGTTGGTGGCAAAGCACGAAGCATTAGAGACTATCCATGTGCAAATAACAGTGGGTAAAACTTATAGCCTGGTTATAGCCTGCTACAGACCACCCTCCCAAACCCAGGAACCCCACTCAGCCTTCCTGAGAACACTGGAAAATATGAAGGTCTCTCCAAACACCATTATATTGGGCGACTTCAACTACCCAAACATAGACTGGGAGCATTACTCTAGCTCCAACACCCTAGCCCAAAGGTTCCTAGAATTTCTAAACTAAAATGCTATGGAACAACTTGTTACCACTCCCACAAGAGGGGAAAACATACTGGACCTGATCATCACCAGCATGGGGACTCTATGCTCCAGATCAGAAGTGTATCCATCACTGGTAAGATCAGACCATAAACTAATCTCATTGGATATTCACATCCCGACCCCACCCCTGCCCAGAAAACCACAGTGAAAAACTTCTCTAAAGCAAATTTCACACTCCTCAAAACCGATGTGGAATCCTTCAAAGCCCCTGGGCCTGTGGAAAATATGGCCCAGGCCACAGAATCCTTTATAAACGCATTCTATGAACACCTTCAGGAATGCATAGATCATGCGATCCCAAATAAAACCAAGACCCAATCCTCCAAAGGCAGACATCCTGTCTGGTGGACCCCAGCCATAAACAAACTATACAATAGAAGGGGGAAGCTACTAAATGATAGAGCAAAATCCCAAAAAGGGAAGGCATCACTGATCAGTATTTGCAAAAAACTATGGGCACTCATAAAATTGTCTAAGGCCAGCTTTGAGAGAAAAATTGCACAGGACACTAAGGATAATCACAAGGCTTTCTTTAGTTATGTTAGGAACCTGGGTGCTAATTCCCAGATATGCTCAGAATTAGTCCAAAATGACAAAAAATACACTGAACCCACAGACATTGCCAACATCCTAGCTGACAGGTTCAGTGCAAACTTCTCCCCCCCTCCCCACCAAAAGGGCAAATATCTATCCCAGCAGAGTGCTGCCCCCCTGACATCTCAGATGCTCAGGTAAGAGCCACCCTCTCCAAATCAAAAAACACAGCATCAATGGGACCAGATGGTGTTTCAGGCTGCATCCTACATGAACTCCAAGAAGAGCTAAACCCAAACATAAAACTACTGTTCAATCTCAGCCTTACTACAGGATATGTGCCCAAAGAGTGGCGTACAGCAACAGTGGTCCCTCTCCATAAAGGTGGTGCCTCAATGGATCCTGGAAACTATCGCCCCATAAGCCTGACTAGCTTGGTCTGCAAAGCTATGGAAAGGATCATCATGGACCTCATAAATAAAGATATTGGGGACCTACAGACACTGGATCCTACCCAGTTCGGCTTAGTTATGGGCAGATCCTGCCTCTTGAACCTGGTTGATTTCTTTGAAACAGTCACCAAGGCCATTCACGAGGGGAAGGTGGTCCACACAGCCTACCTGGACCTCGCAAAAGCCTTCGATACAATACCCCACTCGGACATTATATATAAGCTCACCAGCTTAAATATAAACCCCTATGTCACTAGATGGATTGCAAACTGGCTCAAGGACAGAACCCACATGGTTAGAATTGCTGGAGCCATGTCAGACTCCAAACCAGTTACAAGTGGTGTCCCACAAGGCTCAGTCCTGGGACCTCTCTTGTTCGGTATATATTACTCAGAGGTACAGGCCAACACGGAAGGACTGTGGCTGACCAAGTTCGCAGATGACTGCAAACTGGGCGCCATAATCGACTCACCAGCCAACACAAGCATCCTCCAAAAGGGCCTCATAGAAACAGACAACTGGTGCCAGAGCCATGGCCTCAAGCTAAATGCCAAAAAGTGTATAGTCATCCCCTTTGGCAAAAACAAAGTGCCCACAAATTACCACATAGGTGGTAATCCATTAAGTACAGAAGAAGTAATTAGGAACCTGGGGACCCAAACTGATAGCAATCTCTCATTTGAAAACCACGTCGCCAAAGTGGTTAGAAAAACATTTTATATAGCCCACCTAATCATGAAGGGATTCACATCTAGATCAGGGGAGGTCATCGTGCCTCTTTACTCATCCCTCATCAGGCCCATAATTGAGTACAATGCCCCTTTTGGGATATACCTTACCAGACACCTGCAGCAACTGGAAAGACCCCAAAAGTACCTCACCAAGAGGATCAAAGGGCTCAAACAGATGCCATATGCTGCCCGGTTAAAGAAACTCCAGCTCTACTCAGTGGCATACCGCCTGTTCAGAGGCGATCTGTGCCTGACGTATAAAGCCATGTCCAACCCGGAATTAATGGACATGCTGCACCTCAGAAAATCCAAATCCCATCGAGCTACGTGCTCGAGAGACTTGAACCTCAGCACTGAAATAAATAGGACATGCTGGAGGGACAGATTCATAACCCAGAGGCTCCCTTCACTCTGGAATAAAATCCCAATCCAGATTAGGCAGAGTCCCTCATTGACTCTCTTCAAGAGGAATCCTGATGAGTGGATGGAAGATCATAGGTTTACCCCGGGTATCACTTCAGTGTCACTGTTAGACAGAGGCACAGTATACTAACCTCAAAAAAGGGCATAGCAAAATAAATTTAAAATGGGTGGCAAAAGCCAAACACATTCTGGCTAGGCTTATAAATGCCCTAGGACAGATAGCCTAGTATGAACCTATGAACCTATGGTTGATTGATTGATTAATTGATTCATTTTAATGTGGATACCAGTAATTGTCCATTGTATGGATTCATGACTCTGGTAGTTTAGAGAAATAATACAATTATTTTTATATTGTTTCATTCTGTAAAATGCTGCACTTCTGTATTGTTTAATTATTATATGATGGTGTTCTGTTGCATATTTCCAAATGTTCATCTTAATTTTTTTTCTACTCTGTAGCTGTATTTCATCTTCTTGCTCAGGTTGTGACTGAAAAACGTCTTTCACTTACCAGTAAACAATGTTAAATGCAATAAATAAATAAGTCCTCATCATAAAAGATGATTAATTCAGCCAGTACTATGAATGATTAGACATCTACCTGCTCTGTTGGCAGAGAGGAATAAAGTCCTGACTACATCCTAGCTTACCCATGATTGATTAGCAGCTCAGGAGACTGACATAGCAGCAATAGGATGGTGGACATATCCATCATAGGGAGGGTGACCCATTAGGTGGGAACTCCCTGTGTGATCCCTGGTGGAGACTGTGAAATTTGCTTTTCTTCACCAATATGGATCAGCCTGCCCCCTCTCCACCAGCACCCGCACCAATGCCCATCACATCTGGGACCCAACCTGGCGGTACTGTCTCTGCTGCTCCTCCACTATCTGGGGCCTCCACATCAGGTAGCATTACACTAGCAACTGGTGCAGTGGAACCCTCCAGGATTAGTGGTGGTGGTGGTGATTTTGTCACCTGCCAGGAGATGCCAGGCTTGGTACATAGGGTCATGCACAGCACCATCAGTGCATGCCTATGCCAGATGGAGGGAATGCTCTCTATTATGGTATGTCAGGAAAGAGATGTCAAGCACTCCAACAACCAGTGGAGAAAGTGGACAGTGATAACAGTTCTACAGATGAGGACTTGATTCTCACCTTCCCCATGATTGATAGGCATGGACATCCAATGTCTCATCCCTATCCCCAATTATGGTATCCCTAACCTATTGTGTCCTTCACCATTCCTGTGTCTTGTCCTGATTGTGCTTATTATGTGTATCTGCTGTCTAACCTACCCTACTTACCTGACTGAGAAATGCCTACATCCCTTACTCAACAATCATTTCTTACTGAAGTAAAAAATAAAGAAATGTGCACCTGTCCCACAAAAAAAAAATATCATCCCATACATAGCTCTCCACTTTACACAGGTGTCTTCTCAACACACTTGATTCAGTCCAATTGGTTATACAACATGACTGTGTTATCACCTCCCCTTGTTGAGGTCACAGTCCAAATTCAGCTAATATTCTATTCATATTTTCCTTTTACACTGTCGAAAAAGTGGATAGCTATAGTTCTTTCCTACTTCCATCCTGTATATCCCTCTACTGTTTCCCTTTGGTCCTCCCCCTCCTTGCCTATCATTTCACCACTTTCCTATCTACCCTGTTTTAACAGCTTTAATCTGGTCAAAATATAGAATCACACACTGCACACATAAGTGAAAACAAGCTAATGAAGCCCTTCATTTTTGTCCTCTGTGTTTGAGCAGAGTTTGGCATCATGCACCAATGCTGAGCAATAACGAACTGCTCTTCAGTGGTGCTGTTACCTCCATGCAATGTTGCTTAAACATGCTGCACTAAGGTAACAAACAGGCTAGCTTTAAGAATTATTTCATTGCATTATAAATACATATTTAAAAGTATTAAATACACCTGAACTTGAAGCCTGTATAATTTTGGATCAAAATAAATATCTCAATGCAGTTGCACCTGCTGTCACAAAGTCAGTTAAGCAGCTGGTGTGTTTCCTATACTATCCAAAGTATTGACTGCAGCTCCTCTCTGCTTAATGTGCTTGTGCGGGGGTAAGCAATCCAATAGAACTCTCATAATTTTCTCACTGAAGGCAAGGTTTGCATTTACTCATCACTTAACTAATCAAAAATGGGGAAAACAATATAATTGTGTATCTTGCACATACAAACAAGTTGCCATTGATCTCACAAACAGCTCATGCTGGTGCACTATGGAAAGTACACATTAGCATGTATTACTTATGTTTCCTGCATAGTTAGTCTTCATCCCAGTAAAGTCAATGTAAAGATACAACCAAATGGAAGGAACTTTTTAATGACCGAAGACACATTTGCACTATAGTCATGTGTTACCTGCAGCCATGCAATTGAAACTTAGTCTCTCAGTACTTGTTCCCAACTTTATCAACTACATTACAGGAATAAATAAAAAAAATGTATTTATTTATTTTTATTTTACATTTGTTGACCAGGCTAGTCCAACTGGATGTATGTCCGTTTTCAGTAGAGGCCCGGGGAGAAAAGCTCCATAAGTTGTACATTTTCACAAAAAGGCATAAATGGTTACATGAGAAACATAGCAATTGAAACAGACAATATAAAAGTATAAAAATAAATGGCATAAAAGGTTACATGACATCATAGCAAGTTAAACAGATAATATGCAAAATACAATTTTTTTTTTTTTTTTAACAAGGGTAATGTTGGAGAAAAAAGTTAGCATTAGTCTGGATTAGTGCAGGAGCAAAGCCAGTGTTTACTGAGATAGATTTTTAGTTGATATTTGAAAAGTTGGAAAGAGGTTAAAGAAGTGATTTCAGAAGGTAGTTTAATCCATGTTTTTCCAACAGTGTTTGAGAATAAACTGTCACCTGCATTATTGTTAGGTTTGGTAGTATTAATAAGACGTTTATTAGAAGAGCGTAGTTGTTTCAGGTTATTGTATGGAGAAATAAGGCTAGAAAGTATTGGTGTGTTGGTTGGCTGATATAGAATCTTATAAGCAATTAAGATCTGTTGAAGTACCAGTTGGTTAGGAAGTTCAATCCAGCCTAGTTCTTTTAGGTTTAAGCAGTGATGAGTTCGAAAAGGAGATCCAACAGTGAATCGAGCTATGTTATGATAGGATGTTTTTAATTTCCTCATGTTATTTTTGGAAAGATTAGTGTAAATGGGGGAAGCATAGAGAAGAGTGGAGATTAGGTGAGATCTAGCAATGGTGGACCTTGCTGTAGGTGTTAGGAAAGGTTTGATTCTGTACAGGGATCCAATTTTTTTATTAACTAATTTTATGGTGTTATTGATGTGAGAGTCAAAGTTGAGGTTATTATCAATAGTTATTCCTAATAGTTTTGTGGTCACGTCAGGAGAGATGAGTGTACCGTCAGTGGACGTAAGAGTAAAGTAAGGTGGGGTAGATTTTCGGGTAGGTGAGAAAAGTAATAGTTTGGTTTTCTTGGGGTTAAGAAGTAGACAACGGTAAGAGAACCATTGTTCTACAGAGTTAAAAGCTTTTTGAGTAAGTGACTGGAGTTCTGTTTGAGAGTTAGCAGTACAGATTATAGTTGAGTCGTCCGCATATTGTATACAGGTAGTATATGGGATAGCAGATTGAAGGTCATTAATAAAGATTGAAAATAGCAAGGGGCCTAGGATTGAGCCTTGAGGTACACCTAAGGAGATAGGTAGAAGATTAGAAAGTGAATTTTTCCAAAGTACTGCCTGTTGACGATTTTCTAGGTAAGATGCAAACCAGGACAAGGCAAGATGATCAAGAGCCAGAGATTGTAGGATATGAAGTAAAAGTTTATGATTCACCATATCAAAAGCTTTGAATATAGGTCGATGAAGACCGAGGATGATAGATAGTTGTTACAATTAATGTTAATGGAGTTAGTGAAGGAGAGTAAAGCAGTAGTGGTACTGTGTGAGGGTCTGAAACCATGCTGACAGTTAGAAAGTAGGTTGTTGTTGAGAAGGTGATTTAGTACTTGTTTGTGAATACATTTTTCCATGATTTTTGCGATTGGTGAGAGGAGAGCTATTGGATGAAAGTTAGAAAAATCATTAGAGTTTCCCCCTTTATGTAGTGGGATGATATGAGATATTGTCCAGATAGAGGGGAAGATTCCTTCCTTTATAGATCTATTTATCAGGATAGAAATAGGGTAGGCTAAGGCTTTGGCACCTACCTGTAGGAATTCTGCAGGCAGTTTGTCTGCAGAGGGAGTGGTAGGTTTTAATTTTTGGAGCAGAGATGTGATATAGGAGGTAGAGACTGGTTGTAAGTGGAGGGTAGGAGGTGGATTTGATGTGGATGGAAGAAGATTAGAGGTGTCAGGAGATAGATGACTAGCAAGTGTTTGGATAGTATTTGTGAAGAACGAGTTGAAGTAATTTGCTGTTTGTTTAGGGTTCTCTGGGTTAGAGTCCTGGGGATTAGGTGTAATGGAATGACCTGGAGACAGAAGATTATTAATAGTGGTCCAGAATTTTTTAGGTTCCTTATTAGTGATATTCTGCAACTGAAGGTAATATTTTTTTTGTCTGTCAGGATAGCTCTTTTAGTGCTATTTCTAAGCTCTCTAAAGTTTTGGCGATCAGTTAGATTTTTAGTGGTACGCCATTTAGACCATGATTTATTTCTAAGAATGATTTTATGCCTAGTATTATTAGTTAGCCAGGGTGCTACTTTTGCTTTGGTTCTGATGGTACGAGTTGGGGCATGTTGATCTAAAATTGATAAGAATGTAGAGTTAAAGTATTCTACTCCTTCATTAAGGGGAAGATATTTCAGTGAGGACCAATTGCAATATTTTAGATCAGCTAGAAAATGTTCAGAGTTAAAAGTCTTTTTTGTTCTCAGTGTTCTAAGTGTGGCAGTTAAGGCTAGGTTGCTTTTGTGTCTAATGACATAAGTTAAAGAATGGTCGCTTAGATCATCTGGAAGGGTACCGGACTGGTAGGTTTGTTGGGGGGTATTAATCAGAATCCAGTCTAGGATAGATTCATGGTTATTGGATTTATCAGTTCTGGTTGGACAGTTAATGAGTTGAGAGAAGCCATATAGGTTTATGTGGGATGTAGGGTTTATACTATTTCCTGTATACCATGTACATGTTTATACTGACAATACACATTCATATTGTCTAATAATTGCAGTAATGTGGACAGCTGTTTGCATATAGTTTGTAAAGCTATCTCTTAAAGTATACCTGCACATTGGAAACACAGCAACAAATACACTTTATGCACTCAGCAATCTCTTAACATGCAGAACTTAAATATCTTGACAATCGTACATAGCTTGCCATCCATTTTATACAGGCCTCCCAACATCTTATCTCAAACATCCCATGATGATGTCATCCATTATAACTTGTATGACAGCATTGTAAATTCAGACTCGTGCCTTAGGTAGGGGTTGTAATCTCACTGCAAACAACTTGTGTGTCTGTCTAGTCAGAAGAGCATAACTGTGTAGCCTTCAATCATCAGTACAATTCCATGGAGTACCAATATGTTGACAGCTGTGCATGCCTATACATTCATTTAATTCAGGCTTCATAACATCTTCTTTCAAACATCCAGTGATGATGTCATCCACTATAAATTGTCCTGCAGCATTATAAAAGTTAGATTTGTGCCATGGCACGTGCATTAAATACTTAGTTCTCTAGTCAGTGTAGTTAAGTAGGGTTTTAATTTCACTGCAGGCAACTGGCATGTGTGTGTGTGTGTGTGTGTGTGTGTGTGTGTGTGTGTGTGTGTGTGTGTGTGTGTGTTCAGTTGGTTGGTTGAAATTCAAGAGACCATTTAACACCAGCATGTGAGACACTACTATTACCCTCCTATTCTCACTAGATACTGCTGATGTCATCACCCATAATGTGGTGTCTAACATGCTTCAAATCAAACTTATGAATGGTGTTTGCATTAAATACTGAGTTCTCTAGGCAATGTACTTAGTGGTTCTGTTCTCACTTGAGTCAATGTGCATGTGTGCTATTTAGTTGGCTGACTTTCAAGAGACCATTTTACACCTGCATGTTGGACACTGCTATTATTATCCTCTTCTCACCAGACACTGCTGATGTCATCACTTATATAGTGTTGTCCAACACTGGAAAAGCCAGAATTGTGCTGTGGCACTTGCATTTAAGTATTGTTCTTTGTAAATACTTAAGTAGAGGTTCTATTCTCCCTGCTGTTAACTGTGTGTGCTGCCAACAGTCACTATGGTGACATTTGTAAAACAATACATGAGTCCACAGGCATGCCAAACCCTACTCCGATCAACTCATTGTGCATACAATAATGATTCCATCCTGCATAACATGCCCTCTGACAGTATTCAAAACAAACTTGTGGTGTGGCAGTAATGTTAATTACTGTGTTTGCATGCTACTTTATCTACACACACAGGGGCTTTAATCTGACAGCAAGCAACTTGCATGTCTATAAATATACCTCTCACTTTTGAGACAATTTTACACAGGCTGTGACCCCCATATACATCCTACACTCTTCCCAACATGTTCTTTTCAGCATACATGATTGCTATCATACTCCATAAGGTGCAATGTGACAGTGTTACACTCAGACATATGCGGTGTTGCTACTGATGACCCATCCTCCTGCACAGATAGTGATATACTCCCAGCATTGGATTCACCCAACCCCAAGAGGGTCCAGGGTTTTGTCTCTTTAGGGGGAAATACAAACGAGGGGGGAAGAAACACAAGAAAAATTGAGAACATTCAAGGCCTGCTGAAATTGGTAACACAGAAATAAATCAGAATGTACAGTCTAATGTTTTGAACTTATCTAACTTTGTTTTGTCACCCATTCATTTGTCCATCCTTAATAAAGGTTTAACTTTTATTCCTGGATTTGTGGTATCTGAGGATGTTTTGGCACAAGACGTTATGTCTTTTTGCAGAATTCTTAACTTGAAATTGCAGTATGGTGATGGGGCTGAGTCACACAATAACGACAAATTTGTATATCATAAATCTAAATATCTTCCTCCAATGCACCCTATTGTACATCAATTTCAGAACAGCATTCTCAAAGATTTGCACTATTCTGACTCTGACACTCATTTTAAACCTAACAACTTGTCACTTAGTGAAAAACAGGAAATTTTTGATTTACAGCACAATAGGGACATAGTCATCATTTCTGCAGATAAAGGTGGGGCAGTTGTTGTTATGAATTGGTCAGATTTTGACAAGGAGGCTAGGAGACAACTAGCAGACAGACGCTATTATGCAGAAATGTCTTTAAATCCCACCTACAGATTCAAGAAACAGATTGATGATCTTTTTATCTACTGCCAAGGATGCAGGTATCATCACCACTTCTGTGCTCCAACAACTAACTATTCAGGATTCTGCAAACCAATACATCTACTTTTTACCAAAAATACACAAGGATCCAGTCCATCCACCAGGCAGACCAATAGTTTCAAGTAGGGGGTACATCACGGAACCATTATCCATATTCTTGACCAAGCATTTAAAGCCTTTATTATCACATGTTCGTTCCCGTCTACAAGATACCACTGAATTTCTACAAATTATTTCAAACACACAGTTGGAACTGGGTTGGCTAATGTGTACACTTGATGTCAGTGCTTTATATACCAACATACCACACAAGGTAGGTTTGGAAGCTTTGACACATTGGCTCAATATGGCACATTTATATGAACCAGACTTTAATTCTTTTCTTGTTGGTCTTGCAGAGCATGTCCTCACTAATAACGTCTTCTTTTACCAGGATACTTGTTTTTGGCAGACCAAGGGCACAGCAATGGGGGCATCTTTTGCCCCCATATATGCTGACCTCTTTATGGCTTTCATTGAGGATCAAATTATTTACAACAGTAGCCATAACATATATCTGGAAGAAATTGACATCTGGAGACGTTATTTGGATGACTGCTGGATGGTATGTAGGGCCGATGTTGAGTATTTAACTGAATTCATCTCCTACTTGAATGACAACAAATGGGGTCTACAGTTTACAGCTAACTATCATGTAAGTACAATTACTTTTCTTGATGTTCTGATTAACAGACTACCTGACCACACTCTAAGTACAGAGGTTTTCAGAAAGTACCCAGAATACAACACGGTCCTCCATGCATCAAACTTTCATCCTCCCCATATTGCCAGGAACATCCCAAAATCTCAATTTATACGTATGAGATGCATTTGTTCCCATGAAGAAACTTTTCAAGAACACAGCCGGGATCTTACAAACAGGTTCAGAGCAAGGGGATACCACATGGGACATGTTCTGCAAGCCAGCAATTGGGCTAATACTTTACCAAGGCAGGATTTGTTATCCTATAAATCACGGATCCATGACGAAGCACAGACCATCAGGTTTGTAACAACCTATGCCAGGAACTCAGACTTACTAATTAACAGTATCAATAGACATTGGAATATTTTACAATGTGATCCAGAATTAGCCAATCTAATACCGGACAGATGCCTATTCTCATTTCGCAAAGGTAAAAATTTGGCATCATTTTTCAACCACTACAAGCACTCAAATGACACAGGGTATACCTATTCACTACAAACAACCTTGACCGGGGAACCCCTTGTTGGCTGCTTTCTATGTGGCCATTGCATTAATTGTGATAAAATTATGAAATCCAAACAATTCATGAGTAGGAATTGTTCCAGGGTGTATGATATACAATTTTTTGCCAACTGCAGCAGTGACTGGTTAGTCTATTTGGCTACATGCAGTTGCGGGTCCTTCTACATTGGTCAGACGTGTCGTCCTATCAGACTAAGAATTTCTGAACACATAAGTAACATTAAAAATAAAAAAGCTAATAATGCTCTGTACAAACACAGTCAGATACATAAAACTGCTAAATTTACTTTCACTGTTATTGATAAGGTCAGGGGTAATAAATCTAATAAAACCGGATGGCACTCTATTTTAGACACCAAAGAAAAGAAATAGATTGTAAAACTAGGAGGATTGTTCCCTCCTGGTCTTAATGAGCAATTCTGAAGATGAACCAATAGGATGACAGATGTATGTATGTATTTAAATTGTATCATTTGACTGTTTTGTTTCACACTGAAGAAGGCTGTGTGTTGTTGCCAGCTGAAACCGGTCTGGTTATTTTTTTTTTATGATACTACAAGGATTATAAAGCATCTTTGATCACAGTTTGCTGGCTCCGTTTGTTTTTTTGTATTTTACTTTAAGTTTTGGTGCCGTGCAATTGCCCACGTGCAGGAGTTCTGTTTTGAGTGTTGTGTTGCTACTGTGACATTACATGGCATTCATCCTTCATACATACACTGGTGTAAGGATCAAACCAGGCCCAGCATACTGCTGCATGTGTTTGGTGATACATTATGGTCATTGTATAACTTTTGGAATCACTCATTTCACCACTCAAGGAACCTTTCATATCGTTCCATGCATCCACCATCCTCCTTTTTCTCTGGCCACATGACATTCTTCCTGCAGAGACGTGCAGGATGTCCTCATGTCAAATATGCATTCACACTTCAGGAAGCAGACTCCTTCTATGAGCCTCTCCAAGCCATCTCCAGACAACTGCATGTGTGATTGCTAGTTCGGTCATGGTGTGGTGAACATGTCCCATATGGACAGTGGCAGGATGTAAAGCAATCCAACAGATATACACATACACAGAACAGTCCTACTATCTTCCAGCTGAAGAAAGACAAAAAAAAAATAAAAAAAAAACTGCAAAAAATAAATATTTCTCAAGTCCTGGAACTCCGTGCATGATAAGATTGCACAGATTAGGAACTCCAGACTGCTTTGGCAGTAGTCCAGATAGGAGGAAAGGCCATCTCTGCCCTGCAGCCCAGAAATATATGCAGTGACAACCACACATAATGGAAGACATCTGGACTGCAAAGTCTGCAGGCTGGAGCCTGCTCTCATGAGGAAACCATCCCCAGGAAGACATTTAGCTGTGCGGGACTGTTACAGGAACTAGCTACTGCTGAAGATGGACTCGTTTCAGGAACTAGACGTTATTGACCTGCAGATGGATCTTCTGCTGCAGATGTACTCGTTTCAGGTAGGGAACTGCATGTGTGTGTGTGTGTGTGTGTGTGTGTGTGTGTGTGTGTGTGTGTGTGTGTGTGTGTGTGTGTGTGTGTGTGTGTGTGTGTGTGTGTGTGCGTGTGTGTGTCTTGGCGTGTGTGTGCGTGTGTGTGTGAACTCACAGGAAAGGAAGTAGAAGCTGCAGAGTAACTATCTACAACAAATTAATAATAGACTGTCCTTCTTCTTCTTCTATCAGCATCTTCATATGTCCATATCTTTCTTGCAAATTGTAAATTTCATGGAACCAGAAGGTATATGTCTTTTCATCGCTCAACGCTCATGGTTACCATTACCTGGGTAATTTGTTTCAGTAGCCATACTGCAGCAGAGCATGTGAAGGACAGTGCAGAGGATGTGGTATCCTACCAAGCAAAAATGCAGGTTAAGAGATGGCATATTCTTGTTGCCTTTTACGAATGTTTAAAGGCGGCAAACATTTACTGCAGTAATGTTTAAACAGCTCTGGTAAGCAGGAAGGGAGTGGATAATTATCTGTTTTACTGTCTCTGCTATAAGTTCATAATTATTTCTTCAAAACTTTCAAAGACAGATGTTCATTACAAAATGTAGGTATCAGAAGCATTCTGTTTTGCAAGCAAATGCTGAACTGTTTGAAGCCACTATTTTTTATGCACAGAAGAACCTTGTGATCCAGCTAGTCTGTCCTTTTCAATGGATAAGCTGCAGGTGTTATCTAACAATCTAGCCTGCATTATTTAACTACAGTTTTTATAGGAATGCCCTTAAGCACGGTCCCTGCACTACTGGATTCGAGTCACGGTCCCTGCACTACTGGATTCGAGTCACGGTCCCTGCACTACTGGATTCGAGTCATTGTTTTTAACCCTTACTACTACTTCAAGAAAGTGGTTTTAATCATCACTCCAAATAATACTTCCTCATATACTCCCTAAGCTGCTAATTGTGCATGCCTCAAATAATGGGTCTATATTACCAGACCAAAAACCCATTTCAGTGAACACCACAAGACCAACATGTATAGCGTGAACCGCAAATACGCCGAACCCCCTAAACCACAAATTTTCAAATCTCAAACCGTCATAGTTGTCCAACACCACCGCACGCTACATACTACATACCCAAACATAATAAATAAAACACATACATACACTAACTAAACCCTACGTCTTATCCTACACTAAACCTAACATACATTACTATCTATGCACTTGCCTTAACCCGCACCCTAGCACTAAGGTCCATAACTATCGCAGACTTACCATACAGACATATACCCAAGCAAAACAAATAATCCACATATATACACTTAACAAAACCCTACTTCTAACCCTACACTAAACCTTATATACATTACCTATCTATGCACTTACCTTAACTCACACCCTAATCCTAAGGTCCGTAACTATTGCACACTTACCTTATGGAGCTATACCGCAGATGGGCTGACCATGACACTTCGACATTTCGTGTTTTATGGTTTTGAATGTTCACCGTTACCGTAGTTCGAGCTATACATGCCGGTTTGTGGTGTTCGCTGAAATGGGTTTTCGAGCTGGTAATATAGACCCTCAAATATCAACCTCCTCTTCTTATACACATTATGCACGAAAAGTAGTTGGGACAGCCTGGCCAAACTACATCCTTCAAATGAATGAAAGCAAGGCAAATATGGATTACTTGAATTTGTTTCATCTGATATGGTCATGGCTCAGAAAATCCTCAGTTTCATAACTGAATGCTGCTGCTACATTTGCAGTCCAGGTTGAAGCACGTGTGTGTGTGTGTGTAAAATACCCCAGTTGCTATTTACTGTTGGCTAGAAAGAACTCAGGACACATGGTGGTGGGTAGTCAGGCTTGAACGCTGTACCTTGGGTGCAGGTAACAACAGCCTGAATTCTCTATCCACCACCACTTGTCAAAAAGTTGCAGATTTATGCCTCATATTTGTGTGTTCTGTTCCTCATAAAATCTGTGTTTTCTGTATTTTTGTTGTCTTACATACTTGATGGTGCAGTTGTAGCATTGTTGCCTGACAGCTACAGGTTCTCTGGTTTGATTCTTGGCTGGGGTGCCTTCTGTGTAGAGTCTGCATGTCCTGTTGTGTGGGTATTCTCTGGTGTCCTCCCATCTTATAAAGACATGTCTGGACTGTTTCTCCCTGGCCCTCTGCTGAAAATTGGATTTTGTTGCAAGTCAGACTTTCCTGGTTAACAAATGTTAAATAAATAAAAATGACAGGCGTTTGAATTTCAGACATCATATTCTTCAGAAAGTACATGGTAACACAAAACCTTTTATTCTTGCAAATTTCTAACTTTATAAGATGGATATTTGAAATCTGTCCCTATTTTTGGGACTGTATTCCCCCATTATTGGCTTCGTCCGGGGTTTTTGTGCTAAGGTTGAGAGCTATGGTGAGAAATGAATTCACTATGTTGGGAGAGTGGCCTAATGGCTAAGGTGTCTGCCTTACAAACACAAGGTGCAGGGTTTGAGTCTCACAAGGGATAATTGGCTAGGCTTAAAAAATGGCTTGCAAGGGCAGTTAGCCTAGTACTAACCTATGAACCCTATATGTCTGGGGGCTGTATTCCCCCATTACTGGCTTTGCCCAGGTGACTCTTGTTAAGAGGTTGAAAGCTATGGTGAGAAATGAATTCACTGAATATGTTTGGGCACTGTATTCCCCCATTATTGGCTTTGTTCAAGTGTTTTTTGCTAAGAGGTTGACAGCTATGGTGAGAACTGAATTCACTAAATGGTAGCCATTTAAGTTTCAGTTTTCCTCTCTTTCATGAAACAGCGGATTTGACATAGTGGCGTGTTGCTCTGACTGTTTTGTACAATGTCCTGCGTTCAAGGTTTGGCAGTGAAATGTATGGTGGTATCACAGCATTTTATTCTAGCTACTTTCCAACATTATACAAGCAATGTTTAAAATGTGTCCCTGTTTTTTGGGATTTTGCCCCCCCCCAATAAATTTTGGCTTTTTCCAGATTTCCTGTGTTGCAAAGTTCAACGATATAGCTGAATGTCGAGTATATTTTACAAGGATCTGATAGCTGCTAGGGAACAGACGTATAGTGCTGCTTATGCTGGGCCAGCTTGCATTGTTAATAGTACAACCATTAGTGTACTTGCTTTTGATGCAGAAGGCTGTGGGTTCTTCCCCCACAGTATGGAGATGCATTGCTGATACTGTACTGTGTTGTAAAGTGGGTGGATGCTGCAGTCCTTTTTGATGAAGATACCTAGTAACTATGAACCTATTATCAGTTTGTCATCCATTCCTTGTTGCAGTATTACTAGCTTACCATTTTTTAATGTAATATAGGCAATTTGTTCCTCAAGGGCAGCAGGCACTTTATTTGCAGATGAAACAATGAAATATAAAGTTATTTGCTAGCAGCAACCTCTTTATTAGTTACATATTTCTTTAATGTGGAATTATTTAGATGATGTTTACTTCTTCAGAGATACTGATACTGGTGGACTGTAGAAGTTTGAGTAGACTTTTATGATGGAAATGTTCTGAATTGGGCAGTTTTGTCATTATTGGTGCATGCATTTTGTTTCATTGTTTACTGGAAAAATGTTCAAAACAATAAATTTAAAATGCCTTCTAACAACTGTACTGTATTGTACAAGGAATGTAATTTAATACAATCAGGAAGGTGTATCAAAGAGCACATGTATGTTTCGTGTGCAAGGGGCTTGTGATTTGAAAACAGCCCAGATTTAGTCGTTATCTGCTACTGGTAAAATGTGTTTTCTTTGAATGTGGGTTTCAATGCTGTTTCAATGAATGTGAGTTTCAAGGGCAGAGAAGTTTTAATGCTAAGTCTATTTTCACTGTGAGACTGCATTGCTTTTGTTTACCAGATGTCTATTAGTTTTTGTGCTGTAAAATGCAAAATAAAACTTTCAAATGAAATACAAATCATCACAGAAGTAAAGCAGTATGCATATTAGTGTTTATGGTAAATGGTGTGAAATAGCCAAGTAATGGTTCATTGGAGTGGCTGCAGGGGGAGGCTCCATTTAATCATGATTTAAGAGGGGGAAGGGCAGCAAACTCAAAGACAGCCCCAGCTAAACCATACCTCTCAGCTGTCCAGATTTTTGCAGAATGAATAGATTTTTGCTTCTTATTTTTGGTTTGTTCCTCATAAAATTTGTGGTTTTCTGGAAAATCATTTAGGAAAGAAGTCACCAAATAATGATAGACATTGAGTTTCAGACGTCCTAACCTTCAGAAAAATGCATGCTAAAGCAAGACCTGTTATTCTGTCAACTGCCTTAAGCTTATACAAGAGCAATTTTTAGTACTGTTTGTATGTTCCCCCAATATATTTGACCTTGTCCAGATTTCCTGCATTAAGAGGTTGAGAGGTATGTGCAAATAAATCGCTTTATAGAATTAGGAATATC